>NC_056744.1:59744247-59906138 GCF_019279795.1 Protopterus annectens | reverse complement strand
ATAACGCAAGTGTAATGACTGCAATAGTGAATACACTCTAACATCTACATTTATGGTAGGTACACAACTGTACTTTTCTCATAATGACACTTAAGAAAACATTTGATCTGAAGTTCTCAATTTCCATGTTATCCTCAATGGGATGGCTTTATTTCTGATCCCTCGGAACCAACTCGGTTGCTTGCTTAAGCTCGTGGCAGCCAAAAACTCTTGAGCTTCCCCCTTTACCCGTACTGCAACTGGTTCATTACCCCAGATCTTGTCTGCCGCTATCAGCTTCAGACGTGTTTTGCCTTACTCTCAAGCTTTTCAGATAAGTGAATTTTTCTGTAGCCTTTTTGCGTGCCCCCCCCCCCCCATGCCTTATTTATTTATTTTTTTCCAATATTCTATCTTCTCTATCTATTGCACCTCTTTTGCTGGTTCCCTCCCATTTTTTTGTACTTGGTACTTAGGTACTATTGTTAGTACCCTTCCCTCTACCATTTGGCAGTTTCCCTTTTACCATCGCTGGTATTTCCTTACTTTTCTCCTCACTGTATCTATTTACAAAAAGAGAGAGAGAGAGATTCTTTCGAGTAGTCCTTTGTTTCCTGTGCGTGCGTGCGTGTGCGTGCGTGTGCGTGTGTGTGTGCGTGTGTGCGTGTGTGTGCGTGTGTGTGTGCGTGTGTGCGTGTGTGTGCGTGCGTGTGCGTGCGTGTGTATGCGCATGTGTGTGTGCACGTGTTTGTGCGTGTGTGTGTGTGTGTGTGTGTGTGTGTGTGTGCGTGTGTGTGTGTGTGCGTGTGTGTGCGTGTGTGTGTGCGTGTGTCTGTGCACGCTTGTGCACGCGCGTGTGTACTTCTGTCTTGCCGCTCTGGTCATAGCAGATAAAGACAAGGAGAAGCAGAAACCCCCTGCGGGGTTAAAGAGATGTGCAAAGTGCTCTCACAAAATTCTGTATTTGGACCAGCACTCACTGTGTTGTTTTGCTTAGCATCTCACCATTTACAAGAATACATCTCAATTTGTCATTCCGTTAGCCATTGGGCTGTAGTGGAGCCCAAAAGCAAGTTGATTTTGAAGGGATTGTTACCCTCCTTCGGTGATGCTGTTTCTGGGTCACCATCTAAAGATCCTACCACATAAGTCAAAATCCTCCCAAATCAAGTCCAGCTTCCTCGAATTCCTTTTCTAAATCTTCTGTGGCACAAAACCAGAGCTCTTCAGTGACTATACCTGTGTCAACACTGACTATTCCACCTGCTTCATTGGAACCTATAGCTCAACTGATGGTGCCGACAGTTTCCTCGATACAGCCTTCAGACAAGACAATGCCTTCGATGCTGTCTTCATTGGTGCTGACTAAAGAATTTTATAGTGCCTAGGTCCAGGTATTCCCCATCCATTGATCACTTCCCAGATAGACTGCCTTCCCCCTTCCTGGACTGTCCTTCCCCAGCAACATCCTCCCATTCTTCCAGAGGTGTCAGTGAGGAAGATACTCTGGGCGCCAGGAGTAACTGGAACCTCTAGGCCTCCTACCCTGATGGATTAGGGTCCTTTTACTTCCACCCCTCCAAGCACCTTTCCTCCTCTGGCTTCTGCAGTAAGTTCAGAATCCTTGGTTCTGAGTTGACCAGCACTGACTGCCTCGGTTCCGAAGAGTTCTTCATCGGTGCCGATTGCATCTCTGAATTCTCCCGGAGCCGTACCTGTCCTACCAGTTCCAAGGAGTTTGAGTCGGCTCAGGTTTTTTCGGAGTTGTCTCTTCTTTTTGGAGCCTTGGCACGGATCAGCTTGGCTCTAGCTTCCACCTTCAGGAGGAGTCTTACCTATTCAGGGGGAGTCTGTTGTGCTGATCTCTGTTCTTTAAGGCCTAGACTCCTTTCCTACCCATGGGTGGATCGGTTTTGGGGCAATGGAGATGGCCTTGTCTGTTCCAAGACACCAGTTTGTTCTACCCGCTTTGGAACAACCTTCTAAGTCATTCCTTGTACCAGAGCCTCACCCACTTCCTCCAGCTGGACAGTAGGTGTTCAAGACCTCAGGAAACCCCACATTTGAGAACGTCGTCTTCTGACAACTCCCAAGAGCTCCCCACTGAGGAAGTTCCTCGGAAGAGGAATTGTAAGAGGAAACGCATTACTTCCCCTGAAGAATTATACACTGAAGACACAGATTTTCAAGAGGATGAAGGACCCTCAAAATCACCTCCTGGTATCTCCTTTGGAGACATTCTGGAAATTGTGAAACAGAGGTGGTTGACTGTCCAGCAATCCTACATCTGAGGAATTTGTATGCAGGCTTTTGGCACCTGACCATCTAATTCCTGGGTGACCCTGCCCACTGATGAGCTCATTGAGTTGATCTCCCAGTGGGCATGAAAAGCCCCTGACTCTATTGAGCCAGTAACCCCAGAGACCAGACAAAATCATAACTGCACCATAGACAAACCCTTCTGGACCAAGGGCTTACCAGTAGATGCCATGATCATAGCAGCAGCTGCCAAAAAGGAACTGTCAGATGAAAGTTCCACTGTTCATCCTCCTAGTTGTGAGTCTAGAATGATGGATAGGATAGGGAAGCCAATTTATGCTTTATCAACCTCTACCTTATGGTCTTTGAACTGGTTGCAGAGGGATCTGATTAAAGAACTTTTGGATACCATCTCAGGAGCCATTTCTGACAAGGTTTAGGACTCAGTAATTTTTCAGTTAGTCATCCTGACTTCCATTTCCAACTCGTCCATGAGGCTCATTTGTCATGCATCCGAAGGGACGACAAAAGCCATCAGGTCAGGCATAACCTTAAGGAGACACACCTGGATGCGGTTGTGTGATTTTTTGGAGCCCTTCAAGTCTACGTTTGTTAATGCTCCCTTTGATGGTACTTCCTTGTTTGGGCCAAAAGTCAGACAAAGTCACTAGGTTGTGAAAAGGATGGAAAGACTCTTTCTGCTGTTGGGTGTACATTTTTCCGTTCCTCAGAAACTTTTTCAAGGAACCTGTGTATTGGTGGAAAGGGTCAAAAAGTCCCAAGGTTCCTTTCCTGAGATGTGTAGTGACAGCGAAGAGAGGAGCTCCAGTGGAATATGGCACCCTGACAGCAGAAGGGGGTCCACAGAACCAATGTTTCAGACACTCGTTCTTCGGTAAACCTTTCCAGCACTCCTGAAAGGAGGCCCAAGTGCCCTCCTCCAGAGGCAGGCAGGTGTCATTTTTCCCTGCACTGGCAAGCCTGACTACAGGTAACTTCCGACAAATGGGTGCAGGGAATTCTATCCAGAGGTTATATTATTCCTTTTTCACTAACCCCACCCTCTTACAAAAAAAAATCCCAGCTGTTACACCCAATCAAAGGGAACAAGCAGTACTAGAAATACAAAACCTGCTAGAAAAGTGAGTCTTCCAATAGGTCCCCCAAACCAGATAGGATCCAGAATTTACTCAAGGTTCTTTTTAGTGCAAAAAAAGACAGGGGACTGGAGACCTATTTTAGATCTCCTTAGACTAAAGCAATCAGTTCGTCAAACCAAATTCTGGATGGTCCCAGTTCAGCCCAGTCTTCCTTTTTTGGAAAAGGATGACTGTGTATGTGCTCCATAGACCTCCAGGATGCGTACTATCACATAAAAATGCACAAGCGGTCCAGGAGGTTCTGATGCTTCCAGTTGGAAGCCACTCACTACCATTTCAGAGTACTGCCCTTTGATCTCACCACAGCTCCCAGGGTGTTCACCAAATGCATGGCAGTAATAGCTCACTTGACACCACACTTATTCCGAGTGTTTCCATACGTAGACAACTGGCTCGTCACTGCCATGACCAGGCATCAACTCCTAGAAGCCAGGCAAAAGGTTCTTCAAACTTGCTGCTCATTGGGAATAACTGTCATCTACAAAAAATGTCACCTAGAGCCAACCCAAGTCCTAGAATTTTTAAGTGCCATTTAAAAACAAAAAACACCATAGCCTGTCTTCCTTCACAAAGATTATGGACAATTCAAAGATTATTTTCTAACATAATCAACAAGGGTAAAGTGCGAGCTAAACTAGTTCTCCGAACATTGGGCTCCATGGCATCATCAGTAACTCTTGTACCCCTTGCCAGGTACTGTATGCGAATTCTACAGTGGTTGCTTGCAGCAGAATGGTCGATAGTTAACCATCCCATGTCCACACCAATTTCCATCACCAACATTTGCAAGAAAGATCTAACGTGGTAGGCTCGTTCAGAGCAAATTCTACAAGGACGTCCCTTTTCTCACCCTCAGCCTAACGCTACAGTGACCACGGACGCCTCCCTGCTGGGGGGAGGGGGTATTGCAGTGAAAGACAGTTTAAGGCACTTGGTGCCCAGTAGAGGCTTTGTTACACACAAGTGTTTTAGAGAAGAGGGTAGTGCTCTTAGTGTTGCAAGCCTTTCAGGATGCTCTCCCCTCTATAATGATTGTGTTTTTAAACAAGCAACTTGTCGGTATTCTGGTATATCAACAAACAAGGAGAAACCAGGTCTTATCCATTATGTTGAGAAGCCCTGAGTGTGTGGTAATGGGCGATCTCATCAAACTGCTTTCTCATAGCAACTCTTATAGGTGTGTACTAGGCTAATGGCCCTGGAGCCTTTACAATCCTAGCCCATAGGATTACCCTGGCATTGTCCCACCCGACCTTAGTTCCCAGTGCCTCTGTCGAGTAAAGCCACTGGAGTGATCCCTGGGGTGAATTTTCTATTTCCCATCCACTCAAGATTTTTCTTGGAGGGCAAGTGAGGTGCTCTGCTTGACATGTATGGGAAGTCTATTCCACAGCATGGGCAGTCTCTGGGATATGGAACCTATCTCTCCAGCATGTTCTATTGGTTGTGGTAATGAGGTTGAGGTGTCTGGAGCATGTGGTGCGGAGGGATTGGGATTTCTTTAGATGTAGCATTTCTAACAGAGCTGGGTCAGACATGGATTTAAAACTTTGAGCCAGGCGAAAAGAAAACAATAAGAGCCGGCAAAAATATATATAATAAAATAAAGCCGTTTAATGTGAGCGCTTTCGGCAAGGACGTTGCTTTGCCTTCATCAGACAAACAGTAAAAACAGTTAAACAGGTTCTCTTTATACTCAGTTAAGCTGATTAATCCATCAGCTTAATTAAGAAACAACGTATCACAAATGTAAACATTAAATACTGCTACAGGCATAATATATTAGTTCAAAGCACAAAAATTACAAACAAATCATAAGTAAAAATACAAATGTTATCAAAACAAAACAACATAACACTTTTAAACAGTTCATAATGTGTGAAAACCAGCTAAACGCACTTATCCCAATCTGCTTATCTAGCTGTCAAAATAGGGTGAAGTTCAAATAAACAACATTCGAGTGTGCGCAAATACCCACAAGTAAAATGAAATATCTGTTATATGCTGTTCAAATGATGATTTAAGGATAGATAAATATATCAAACAAATCATCTTTTAAGTGAAAGTAGCTTCAAAATGCAGACATGGATTTGTAAGTCGAGCAGAGATTGTCTCTCTAAATAGGCGATATGAGACAGAGAATCATTGGAGTTTTTTTTTAGTCTGTCTGTATTGGACAAATGTTTAAGACCTAGGATCCTCTTTGTGAGGTACTTTGCGGCCTCTCCAGTTTTTGCAGTTTAGTGAGGTACATACCAAATGGGGCATTGTACTCAATGATTGGCCTAATGAGGGAAGAGTAGAGGGAGACAATGACCTCTTTCTTTCTGGATGCAAAACCCTTAGTAATGAGATGTGCCACATAGAAGGGCTTTCTGACCACAGTGGCAATGTGATGGTCCAAAAGAGAGGTTGCTGCCAACCTGTGTTCCCAGATCTCTTATAAACACCTTCTGTATTCAGTGAACTACCATCGATGTGGTAATTCATGGGAACCAGGTTTTTCCCAAAGGGGATAACACATTTTTTGGCATTGAGCTTAAGGCCATGGTTCTGGCACCAGTCATCAGTCTCAGTGAGGTCTTTCTGTAGGATGTCAGCATCACTCAGGGAGTTAATAATAGCTCCCAACTTGCAATTGTTTGTGAACTTTATCAGCCAGAGTCTCTTCGTGTTGGCCTGGACTTCAGAGAAGTAGATACCAAACAGGAGAGGACCCAGGACCGAACCCTGTGGGACTCGACTCATGACTGGTCGGCAGTCTGACTTGGAGTCCGCTACTTTCACACTGTGGGTTCTACCTGTGAGCCAGTTTGCAACCCACCTAGTGATACAGGGGTTGATGCCTAGCTTAGTGAGTTTTCTGTGATTCCTTAGTGGGGAACGGTATTAAAGGCCTTGGTCAGATCAAGGTAGTTTGTATGAACCACCTTGGCTTCATCCACAGCTCTGGTGACTGACTCAAAGAAGTTGACCAAGTTGAGCAGGTATGATCTACCCTTCACAAAACCAAACTGTGTGGGATCCAGAGTTTGGAGATTCCCTATGTCCATGTTAGGTCCATGATGATGCGCTCCATAGCTGTGCATATCAGACTTGTCAGGCTAATGGCGATAGTTCCCAGGGTCTGTAGTCGCTCCTCCTTTGTGGATTAGTGATGACTGTAGCAGTGTGCCATTCGGTAGGGACAAAGCCTGAGGTGAGGCTGTGAGTGAACATGGCACACAGGTGAGGTGCCAGTTCACTCTGTAGTTCATGTGTAATACAGCCAGGGATATTGTCAGGTCCCATAGAAGCTGTATTTTTGGCCTTGAACAGTGCTGTTTTAACCTGTGCAGGAGTAATACTGGGTGCCTGGCAATCTACTGGTATTGTAATTCATGCTTTGGGGGAGAAGGGGTAAAGTTGGCACTGAATCTGTTGGCCAGTATATTGGCAGAATCTGTTGGCATGGAATAGGAGGTGCCATTGTGCAGCAGCTCAGAGGAAATCTGGGTATTGCCGTGGAGATTCTTTACATAACTATAGAAGGCCTTGTGTTTGTCTTTACTATCTGCTGCAATTTTTTTTCATAGCTAGCTTTAGAGGATTTAATGAGGGATCTCAACTTTTTGTTGAGGCTGATAAGGGAGTTTTTCCAGTCTTGTGACTTCACCTTATTCCGCATCAGTTTCCTCCTTCTGTTGTAGAGTTTGTTTATGGCAGGGGACCGCCAGATTGGCTTCCTTTTTTTGGAGGAGAGTGTCTTGTTCTATTGGGTATGGCGAGATCCATGCATTTGTGTACATTTTCGTACAGTGCATTGGTGTAAGATTCGGCGGTCATGCAACTGATTTCCATTTGCACGGGTGCCGTGAAGTTAGCCACCTCTGTTTTTAGGAGCCCAAAGTTAGCTTTGGGGAAGTTTTTCATGGTAGTTACCTTTGTGGGGGTGGGGGCTGTGGGTGGGAGACGTGGATTCCGGGGAAGTCCAGTGTGATAACAGGCAAGTTAAGCAGGTCCATTCTTCTACCTCACGAGTGGTCCATCAGAGTGTGTCTTGAGAGAATTTTTCGGTCATGGGGCCAGATTTGCTTCTCCCCTAAACAGCAAATGCAGTAGGTATTTTGCCCTAATCCCCCCAATGAGGAAAGTCCCGAGGGATGCTCTTCACGTTTGTCCTCCCAGTCTTTGTCATTTCATTAATACCTTTGATCCCCAAATTTATTTGTTTATTTATTTGACATTTGTTGACCAGGAATGTCTGACTGAGTCTGCGCCCTTTTTCAGCAGAGGCCTGGAGAGAAAATATCCACAGAGTATTACATGTTGTGTCCTTTGGCTTTTCCCGGTTAGGGGTCACCACAGCGGAACTCCGGTCTGCTAATGATTGGCAGTAGATTTTTACGTGCTGACTTGCCGGGCCTGACGCACAACCTTCAATGAAGGAACGCCCATTCATGCATGTCGCCACACAGAAGATGCTCTAACTGAGAATCGAACGGGGCAACATCTTATTGTGAGGCGACAACGCTACATACACCATAAAAATGTTTGCAAGCAGTCCAGTATACATGAAGTAATATAAACATGCATTATAATTCTTGGATTTCTTCAGAAAGCCATCAGGTTGAAGAGCAAAGTCATCGTCATAGCCCCCTTTTGGCCTTGACATATTTGGCTCCCCTTCCTTTGTCCTCATCTCATCAAACAACCTTGGATACTGGATCAAGTTCCAGAACTGTCGCATCTCAACATTCACAATCTCAAGCTGACATCTTGGTTATCATCTCTTCCAGTAGTAGCCAAACAACCTATGTTCTCTCTTCCTGTTCGATGCATACTGCTATCATCTCATGAGCCTCCCACACAAAAACTGTATTTTAGTAAATGGGAAGAAGTTTGTATATTGGGCCCTGCATAACGACATTGAACCCTTTTCAGCCCCAATTCATAAAATTCTCAAGTTCTTGGCATAGCAGCCATCTCCAGCTTCCATATTGGCTTCAAAGATTCTTCTGTGGCATCTCTCAAACTATGCAAGTCTTTCTTGAAGGGTACTATTCTGTTATGACTTCCCTTCAAAGACCCTACTCTACCAGGGAACCTCAACTTGGTATTACAAGAAATCAAAAATATCAGAGAGGAAGCAAAAAAAAGCAGGAGAAATTCTATAAAACGTTTTATTCACAGTAGGTTAACACTTTCCTGCCTTCTATTGCAAGTAGTCAGCAGTTGGCAGCATTAATATATATTCAACTGTAGACTAAGGCAGTGAAACACTGAAATATATTCATAGGTTGGTACTAGGCTATCTGCCCGAAGGCATTTTATAGTAGGTTAACGCTTTCCTGCCTTCTATTGCAAATAGTCTGCAGTTGGCGGCATTAATATATATTCAGCTGTAGACTAAGGCAGTGAAACACTGAAATATATTCATAGGTTGGTACTAGGCTATCTGCCGAAGGCATTTTATAAGCCTAGCCAGAATGTGTTGGCTTTCGCCGCCCCCTTAGATTAGTTCCCTGTGCCTCTGTCCAGCAGAGCCACTGAAGTGATCCCTGAGGTAAACTTTGTTTCCCATCCACTCGTCAAGGTTTCTTCACTCCACCATAATACAAATGCATATATATTCTCTACAATAGCTTGAATAATGACTCCAATTATAATAAAAAGTGCTACAACACATTAACCATCTGATGTAATGCATCACTATATATTAATGCTGCCACCTGCAGACCATTTGCAATAGTACAAATGAATTTGAGTTGAAATGTTTCTTTTATTAATGTTTTTCATATATGTAGTTCATATGTACTATGGTAATGGTTATATAGATATTTTATTATTGAATGGCTAGAGAATGTTTTTATATCATATATATATATATATATATATATATATATATATATATATATATGTGTGTGTGTGTGTGTGCCTCTAGGAGGTTTTGAGCAGAAATGTTGAAATTAAAGCCATATTGATAGTCTGAATATAATTAATGAAGTGATTGCCATTGGATAGATGGTCGATGATGTAACTGTAGATAACCTTTTAAAAATGGTTTGCTTTTTAAATGTCTGATGAAGTGTCATAGAAGGCACAAAAGCGCTAACCTGTTATGAATAAAACCATTTTATAGAATTTATCCTGCCTTGTTTTTGCCTCTTTTTTGAGATTTTGGATTTTTGAACAGTTCGTGCACTTTTACAGAAGCACTAAATTTTCTGGTGCTTGAGGAGTGTTTGATTACAAGCAATCACTCAACAACCGATTGTACCTGCCCACAATTGTGATATTAATTTCCTTTCCTGGAAGACAATTGTTAGTCATACTCACTTCTGCCAAAAGAATTTCAGAGATTCAAACCACATCATCTGAACCTCCATATCTAGTCTTTCTTAAGGAGAGGGTTTCACTCAACCAACCCTTCGTTCCTTCCAAAAGTGGTCTGTGAGAACATCATCAATCAATGTATTAACTTGCCAGTTTTCTTCCCCAGCTATTCTAATAAAGTAGAGTATTGTGTACATTCTTTGGATGTACATAGACAGTTACATTTTACCTACATAGAACAAAAAACTTAAGAAAATCAGACCAGCTTTACCAACATTTTCTTTGCATATTCCAAATCCGGTGTTACTCTTTCAGAACTCCCAAAGGTTCATTCTACAAGAGCTGCAGCTACATCAGCTGTTTTTCAGGCTAGAGACTCCATGGACGACATATGTACAGCATCAACGTGGGCGAAGCCCAATACCTTTACTACTCATTACAAATTGGATCTAGTCTCCAGGGGTAGAGCATTATTCAGCTCAATGGTGTTTAGGAATATCTTTCCTTAGTCTGCCCAGAAAATACGGTAGCTGAGAATTGTGTGCCATCCATTGAGGACAACATGAAAATTGACAACTTCAGATAAGTCATATACTCACCATAACGTTCCATCTGAGTTGTTCCATCTGAGTTGTCGATTTTCATGTATCCTCAACTCCCGACCCTCCAACACCCTAATTCTTTTGGAAGAATGGATGATTTCTACCTTATCACAATCTGGCTGATAATTGTAAATGGTGACAGACATGGTCCTCATTGGAAATATAACATTTTCTTTCCTTCTCTTCTGCTTATTCTGTCAGCAAAGCTCAATTTGAGGTAACAAACCAGTTGCATTATGGGTAAAGGGGGAAGCTCGTGAGTTCTTGTTTGCCAAGAGCTTTAGCAAGCAGCCGAGTCTGTTCCGAGGGATCGATACCATTCCCAACTGTTGAGGATACATGAAACTTGACAACTCAGATGGAATGATAATGATATGGTGAGGACGTAAGTTTTTTTGCTCCCCCTTGCGGAAGTATGTAGGACCCATAGTCATTTGTTGGACATATATCTACATGGATTTACGAAGGGGAAATCAGCACAAACCAATCTGCTTGAGTTCTGTGACCATGTGATGACAGTAGTAGATTTAGGGTTAGTAGTATTTGTAATACTTTTGGGTTTAACTAAGGCATTTGAAGAACTGTGTAATTATAGCCAGCAGGTCTAAGTTTGATTGTGAGGAAATGCTTTGAGAGATGTTTGCTCCAACTCAATATATTTTGGGAGGATTTCTTTGTTTCTTGTAGTGACATTTAAGAAAACATTTGATGTTATGTTGTCCCCATCTCACCTCCGTTCTTGCTGGTTGGGTTCAGAGCCAATCCTCTGCTCTGACTCAGCCGTATACTATAGCTCGAGAGCTCTTTACTGGCTTGAGGATAACCCCTATCCCAACATGCCTAGCTGTAGTTACCCAGATCTCATTTGCTGCTTGGGGCATCCAGATTGCTCTTACTGGCTCAGGCTAAGTATCTTCTTAGTCTTGTTATATTTCCAATAATTTTTTGGATTTAGATAGCTAATCTCTGTTAGTTTAGTGTTAGTGTGTGTTTCATCTTAGGCTAGTGCTTTTCTGACCTTTCCACTGCTGCCTTTTTTATTGTTGTGGCCGTCTTTTTCCTTTAGGGCTAACTTGTTCCCTTGAACCCGTTTGACTTAGAGGGTTCCCTGTTCCCTTTCTTTCAGCCCCGTCTTTGTTTAAGGGCCTTTTTTCTTCATTTCTCTTTCCATGTAGGAGCATCCATTTAAGTTAGAGGCTGGAGGAATTGCTATTTAACTTAGAGGCTCTTCCCTTTCCCTCCTTTCTATTTTCCTGTTTAAAAAAAAAAAAAAAAAGTTTAAAGTTCCGTTTAGTGTT
This sequence comes from Protopterus annectens, assembly GCF_019279795.1. Taxonomy (NCBI): domain Eukaryota; kingdom Metazoa; phylum Chordata; order Ceratodontiformes; family Protopteridae; genus Protopterus; species Protopterus annectens. Next base: position 59,894,525 of record NC_056744.1, on the reverse strand, counting down.
GTTGTTGCGGTTGTTGGTGTTTCTCTTCGGTACCGTTGTGGTTACTGCTAGCATGTCCAAAGATCCTAAAGAGTCAAAACCTTTGGGTTTTAAAAGGTGTGACTCGTGCTGCCAGAAGATGTCCCTTACAGATGGGCACACAAGTTGTGTCTATTGCTTTTGGGCTGTACACCTGCAGGACTCGTGTTCTATATGTCATGCCTTTAGTTCTCGGGTCCTGCAGGAGAGAAAAAAATGTTGATTTTGCAAGGCATATTAAAGAACCCCTTTGTTTCTACGAGGGTTCTCAGCCAGTAAAAAAACAGGAAAAGTCCCCTAAGCCATCATCTTAGTTGGCTCTGACATCGGAGCCATCTAAATCTAAGGACAAACCTGTGAGTTTATCAGATTCGAGTGTCTGTTCTGACAAAGATCTTTCTCCGGTGGCTCCATCAGTGGTTTTGGAGCCAGTCAGGTCTTAGAAGAGAACCAGGTCTCCCTCCCTGGAGCCTGTGCGGTCTGTTCCACAGTCCCCACTGTTGCAATCTGTGGCAGGCTGTCATCAGTCTTCTTCTCGATAGTCAAGGCTTTTGGATCATGATGTGTAGAGGGTGGTGAAGAGGCTTCTCAAGACACAGGCATTAGCTAAATTACTATTGAGCCCAGCCCACAAGCACCGTTATAGATTCCTCCTCCCACTCCTTTGAGTTCGAAGTCGGAGTGCATGGAAGTCATGATGGAACTGTGTTCCGATTACCACTGGTCTATCAGTTCCGATTACCACGCCAATCTCTTCGTTGTCTGTCTGTCGAGGGATCTGGAAACCAATGCTGTCTCGTCGGCTCAGGAGGGGGGAGTGGACCCTTGTCCAACCCCGCTCTCCCTCTCGGGGCTTTGGTGCAGGTGAGCTTGGCTTAATCAGCCTCGGAGCCATCGCCCTCGGTTCGTAGGAGATCTCCAGACTCTTCAGAGCCAAGGACTTTTTTGGGCTGGGACCGCGGTGCCTTCGAAGTGATGAGGAGTGTGCTGTCCTCTGAGACCACTCCACCTCTGCTCTATTGGCTCCTACTGTTTTTGTGCCTTAGTCTGCCTCCGATCCTCCTCCTCTCCTCGCGTAAGCAACCCATGCTCCAGGACACCCAGTTGGGTGACCCCACCTCTTCCGAAACCTTTCCTGAGCACCCCTTGGATGAGGTCCCTCAGAAGAGAAAATGCAAGAAGCATTTGTACTCCCCTGAGTCTCTCACTTTAGACAGAGACTTGGAGGACGCAGAAGGGTCCCCACGGTCCCCCTCTGAGGATGTTTCTCAGACATCCTGGAAGTACTCAGAGGAGTGGCTGGAAATCCCTTGCCTCTTCTGAGAATGAGTCTGTGTACCTGGATGCATTTGGTTCCTGACCCTCCGCCTCTTGGGTGTCTACGCCTTTCGACCCTCTGCTGGCCTTAGTGAGTCGGAAGGTGTGGAGCTCCCCAGAGACTATGGAACCAGTTCTAGGGAGGCCCAATAAATTCATAACTACTCCAGAGGATAGGTCCTTTCTATCTAAGGGTGTGCCCGTTGATGCTATGGTGGTGACAGCAGCAGCCACCAAGTAAGAATTAGCAGAGACTACTTCTGTCCATCCGAACAGTCTCGTACGATGGACAGGTATGGGAAAGCATATGTTTGCTTCAGTATCTTTTACTCTCAGGTCACTGAATTATTTTGTCCCACTTTACACGCCTTCAAAGGGATCTCCTAAAGGAACTAGGAGATACCCTACAGGATCCTACAGCTGAAGGAGCTGCAAGCAAGGCGGCTTCACAGTTTTCGACCTTGACATCTATAGTTAACTCCTCCATGCGGCTGAGCTGTTATGCAGCGGATGGAGCGAGTAGGGCAGCAGGCACAGGAATTGCTTTGCGTAGACACTCCTGGATACGCCTTTGTCAATTTGAGGAGCCCCTTCAAGTCCTCCTTTACCAACACCCCCTTTGACAGCTTGTCTTTGTTCGGGCCTCAGGTAAGACTCTTACCAGGTGTGAACAGGATGGCAAAATGCTCTCTGCCGTGGGAGTACGTTTTTCTGCTCCCTCTAGACCTTACCCCAAGGGTCAGAAGAACGGGAAGATGTGGTTCAGAAAATCTCAGGGAGTTTCACCTGACACACGTGGAGATTTTTTCCCCCAGAAGCAGAGGGGGAAATAATAATGGGAAATGCTGATCCTGCGGCGGGGGGAGGGGTCCGCAGAATCAGGCCAACAGATACCTTCTCTGGCAGGCCTTTCCAGCACTCCTGAAAGGAGGCCCGACTGTCTGCCTCTGGAGGCAGTCCGGGGGCAGATTATCCCAGTACCCAAAAGCCTGGCAAACAATCACGGAAGATACATGGGTACTGTTGATAATATCCAGGGGTTACAAAATTCCTTTCTCCCAATCACCCCCTAAAACAAATCAGCTCTCATTTCCAGACGTTCCCACCCAGTCTTCGGGATCAAGCAAACCTAGAAGTTCAAAGGTTGCTAGAAAAAAGAGCCATCCAAGAAGTCCCTGCAGACTATATTGAACCTGCACTTACTCAAGGTTCTTTTCAGTTCCGAAAAAGATAGGGAACTGGAGGCCCATTTTGGATCTCAGCAAACTCAACAAATCAATCAAGAAAACAAAGTTCGGATTTTAACACTGCACTCCATTCTTCCTTTTGTGGGTCAGGACAATTGGATGTACTCCATCGATCTTCAGTATGCATACTACCATATAAAAATGGATAGGGGGTTGAGGAGGTACTTACGCACATTCTGGTGAAATCCACCGTGATAGTAGACAAGCTCAGCAGGGCTTTTCTTATGCCTCACGAGTGGTCCCTGAAACAGGAAGTTGCAGAGCGGATTTTTCGGAAATGGAGCCAGCCATGCTGCAATCTTTTTGCCACTCCCCTCAAAAACAAATGCAGCAGCTACTTTGCCCTAGTCCCACCACTGGGACAGTCACCCAGGGATTGACTGGTTCATGATTGGCCCCCGGAACTGCTTTATGCCTTCCCACCATTCCCCCTGATCCTCAAGGTTCAGAAAGCACAGTCGTTGGGTTGCAAGTTAATCCTCTTTGATCCTTACTGGCTTCTACAGATTTGGCTCCCATTCCTCTGACCTTTTCTGCAAGGGGAGCCTTGGATACTGGACCTAGATGTTCATCGTGTTTCACTGTTGCAGTCATCACTGTAGGGTTCTTCCTGCCGGCAGGCAGTCCTTGGTCGGCCAGAATCCCAAAGTCTGGGTCCGGCGTCGGCTGTTCAGTCATGCTCCCTGACATCCGAGCGCTAGGAGTACAAAGCTGCCAGCCGACGCCATGTTCTCCAGTCTTTCTTGCCGTGCGGTGAAAGCAGTTCGCAAGTGCCGGTCGGCTGACTCCTGATATTTTTTCGTGTTTCAGTCCGAAGACTGACTTCTTCTTCTCAAAGCTAAGTACCCCGTTAGGGAAACTTTTTTCTTGCTCCAGTCCGATGTCAGAAAAAGTTAATAATTGCATTTCTTGTGGGAAGCAAATACCTCATAAGGATATCCATTCTTACTGTATTCCTTGTTTAGGCCCTGACCACGACGTAGCTAGTTGTCGGTTTTGTGCTAGATTTAACCAACGTACGATTAAGCACAGGTACGATTTTGCTTTTCACTACTTTGGCAGGCGATTTAATTATAAAATGTCGTCGGACATGCTTCTGACTACCGGAGTTCACAAATGACGCAAGGATAACGACAGACCTCCGAGGTCCACATCAGACGATGTTTTACAAGCAGAGCCAGCTACAGGTTCGGCCATCGTCAGTGAGGCGCTTTCGCAGCCCCTGTCGTCGGCCATTTCAGAACCGATTGCCAAAACGGACTCCCACGAGGAGCCAACTAGGCCTTTGAGCACTCCAGCTGCTGGACCTTCGGACAATGCTCCCTCGGATGGGTCCGGAGCAGCTGTGCAGGTACAGGCTTCCGAGGGGGTTTTCAGGCCTACACAACTTCTGATAAAGGCAAAGACAAAGGCAAAGACTCCTTCTAAATCTAAGACACCAGCCCAGGCCTCTCCTGATCTGGGACCCAAATCTCAGAAACAGCTACTTAAAATGACAGAGGACTTACTAACCATGATTAGGGGTTTACATCCCCCTCCAGACAAAAGGCCAAGGCAAGAATTGGATTATGAATCTTCTGATCAGGCATCTATTTCTTCAGTGTCTTCCTCTGAACAAGAATATACTTTCCCTCCTTATGAGGATTCTGATGCTGAGGAATCCATTCTATCAGCTTCTCCCCCTGAGGATTTTTCTTTTGGGGAAACTTTACATGACATGAGGGAACATTTTCACTGGGAAGGACAGGAGTACTCGGAATCTAAGAGAAGGCTTAGGGATTTCCTCCTTCTTCCCCAACATAGACCCCTGGCTAGTCCTTCCTATTTTGGATATTGTGGATGATGCCTTTTCTGAGGCTAATTTAACTCCTGACTCCTTTCCTCCAGCCCCTGCTAAGCCCGACAGATATTACAGGGTCCCTGACTCCCACCAGTTCCTTTACAAAAATCCTACTCCTGATCCTGAAACCATTTCTCAGGGTCCTAAGGGGGTTAAGGCCGCTTCTGCTAAAAACCCTATTCCAACAGATAAGGATTCCAGAGCTTTGAAGAGATGGGGCAAAAAAGTGTACACTTCTGCTACTTTATCTATTAGGGCTTTAAATTGTCAATTTCATATGCTAAAATATCAGCAATTTCTACTGTCTGTTATGAAACAAAAACTGGGTACCATTACTGCATGTGCAGATAATAAGGAATTACACGATTTAATGCATGTCACTGAACAAGTGGGGAAGCATGGTTTACACTGTGGTTTTGATGCCTTGGAGGCTTCTTGCAGGGCGGCTGCCTCTGGCACAGTCATTAGAAGGCATGCCTGGTTAAAGGAACAAAACTTACCTGATCAAGTGAAAGCAAAGTTACTGGATGCTCCTGTTCAGCATAATGTTTTGTTTGGGTCTAAGGCTGAAGGGGAGATGAAGAAAATGGAGGATAAGGCAAAATCCATGCAAACGGTTAGGATTTCTTATAAGTTCAGCCCCAAGATTTAGCAGAAATTGGCCAACTAAAAATTGGTCCTTTTCCAGCTCGGACAGGCCTCAGAGGGGTAGATATAGGCGCTCCAGAGGGAGGGCCCAAGCACAGACCTCTTACAGACCTAGACAGTGGAGTGCTTCCACCCCCAGGGGTGGAGAGGACAGACCTCAATCTTATAGAAAACAGGCTCAATGACTCCCCCTGCATGGCTCCAGGAACTTCTCTCCTGAAAGCCCCTTTAGGAGGAAAACTCTCTTTTTTTCAACAAAATTGGACTTACATAACCCAAGACAAGTGGGTTCTGGATGTAGTTTCAAGAGATTACAAATTCCACTTTCATACCTTGCCAAGACCAAATGGATGGCCAGACCTACCAAAACACCAGTGGGCAGAGGCATTAAACCAGGTGGTATCCCTCATGGCTATGAGGGCCATAGAACTGGTTCCACAATCAGAGACGGGGCAAGGCTTCTACTCCAGGCTCTTCCTAGTTCCCAGAAAGCAAAATTCATGGAGACCCATCCTGGATCTCTCAGTCTTAAACACTTTCCTGGAGATACCAAAGTTCAAGATGCTTACTCTGCAACAGCTCCTGCCATTGTTGAGCAAAAATGCATGGATGGTGACACGATTTAAAGGAGGCTTACCTACACATCCCTATCAGACAGGAGTGCAGAAAATACCTCAGGTTCAAGGCCGGCTCGAAACATTATCAATTCTCTGCGCTGCCCTTTGGCTTGTCTACTGCGCCCAGGGTCTTCACCAAGTGCCTGGCACCAGTAGTAGCTTATTGCAGACTCAAGAGAATTCAAATTTACCCTTATCTGGACGACTGCCTTATTCAAGCGGACAGCAAGGATGTCTTACTCCAGCACCTGGAATTTGTTCAAAATCTACTCAACTACCTGGGGAACATAAAAAAGTCAAATTTGACACACACACAACAGATGGCCTTTCTGGGTGCTCTTCTAAAGACAACAACCCAAATGGCATTCCTGACATCCAAAAAACAACAGCAGCTGGCTTCAACTTTCAAAACCTTGGCGTCAACAACTCGCCTAACTGCAAGGAAATTCCTGCAGGCTTTGGGTTACATGGCCTCCTGCATCCTTCTCATACCAAATGCAAGACTACATATGAGAAACATACAATGGTACCTAAAAAGTGTATGGTCCCAGCATTGCCACAGTCTAGACATACAGATTGCTGTCTTGCCTTGCCTACAAAAGGAATTCCATTGGTGGACCATGGCATGTCTTCACAACAAAGGGAAAGCCTTCAGTCTGCCTCCAGCCAGCCAAGTGTTAACCACGGACGTCTCGGATTACGCATGGGGAGCCCACTTGCAGGGAGAAGGTCTGCAAGGTGTTTGGACAGAGGATCAGAAGCACCTTCATATCAATTTAAGAGATGTTAGCTGTACAGAATGCCCTCTGGGCTTTCAGGGATCTCCTACAACCAGGACAACTACTGATACGGACAGACAACACCACAGTTAGGTGGTACATAAACAAGCAAGGGGGTTCACACTCCTACCCCCTTTGCAGACTAGCCATGACTCTATGGAACACAGCTCTAGCTTGCAAAGTGGATCTACAAGCTCAGTTCCTGGCAGGAAAACAAAATATTCTGGCAGACAGCCTAAGCAGGAACCTGTCAGACCCACACGAGTGGATGCTAGACACCCAAATATTCAAGATGATTACAGAAGCCTGGGGCTGCCCCAACATAGATCTTTTTGCATCCCCCCCTCAACCACCAGTTACAGATTTTTTGCACAAGAACATTTCACAAGCTAGCATGGAAAGTGGATGCACTATCATTCAGTTGGAGAAACCTCTCTGGGTATGCCTTTCCGCCACTACCTCTTCTTCCACGGGTGTTACTAAAGATCAAGCAGGACAAGCCCAAGATGATGATTTTACTGGCCCCAAATTGGCCTCGTCAATTTTGGTACTCAACACTGATGAATGTGTCCCAGGAGCCTCCTTGGATTTTACCTCAGATTCCAAATCTTTTGTCCCAACACCAGGGCCAGGTTCTGCACTCTCATGTCAAAACTCTCAGCCTAGCAGCCTGGCGAATTCAGGATCTATGATTAATCCTTTCCTTCCCAAACAGGTTATGGATGTCATCCTAGAAGCCAGACGGCCTAGCACTAGAAAATCTTATGCAGGTAAATGGAAGAGATTTTGCACCTGGATGCATGATCAGGATTCAGATCCTCTCATTCCTAATATCCCACTGATTTTACTTTACCTGACAGACATGCTACATAAGGGTTTATCCTTCTCCATAAAAATACATGCCTCAGCTATCTCTGCACATTACAGTACAGATCCTCCAATCCTTTCGCATCCACTTCTGAAACAATATCTCAGAGGAGCAAAGAATTTAAGGCCCCCTAGGACACCACCCATACCTGCCTGGGACCTCAACTATGTTCTGGAAAAACACTCTGCCTCCTTTTGAGCCTGCTGCCACATCTGATATTAAGTATTTATCATGGAAAACAGCTATCCTACTGGCTTTGACTTCAGCCAGGAGAGTCTCGGAGTTGCAAGCACTCATGGCTGTGGAACCTTATATTATTTTTCACCAAGATAGGGTGTCTTTAAGGACCAATGCTACTTTCATGCCTAAACTGGTTTCCAAAGTGGCTTTAAATCAAACTATTCACCTGCCAACTTTTTTCAATAATCCACAAAATAAGGGGGAAAGGATCTTGCATTCATTGGATGTACACAGACAACTTTGTTTTTACCTGGACAGAACCAAGGATATCAGGAAAACAGAGCAACTGCTTGTTTCTTATGCAACAAATTCCCAAGGCAAAGCTATTTCAAAACAGACCATTTCTAAATGGATTGCTCATGGAATCAGATTTTGTTACTCTCGTCATGGAAAGCAAATCCCAGGAACAATTAGGACTCACTTTACCAGAGCTGCTGCTACTTTAGCTGCCTTTCTCAGAGGAGTACCTACCAAGGATATTTTGGAAGCTGCAACTTGGAGTTCAGTGCATACTTTCTCTAAGCACTATAATCTCCCTCTTTACTCTAAGTCTAGGGCAGGCTTTGCTTCTGCAGTCTTGCAGGGCCTTCTAGCTGCCCCTTCTACTCTATAACCACCATCCTTTACCTCAGCTTTGGGATTCAACCCTACAGTGATGACCAACAGTGAAACACTATGAACACAGTGCAGTTGTGTACACTTACCATAAATGTAGATGTTTGAGTGTCTTCACTGTTGCAGTCTGGGTTACCCTCCCTCCTGTCCCCTCTTATACTTTCATTAGTGTGGTTTCCTACTTCACCCTTCTTCTGAGGTGTATTTTCTACAGGGTATGGGGTTTGTTGTATGTTACATTTTTGTTTTACTATTAGCCTTCACTTTTGGGCACCTGACATCTGGGGCAAGAAAAACTGGAGAACATGGCGTCGGCTGGCAGCTTTGTACTCCTGACGCTCTGACGTCAGGGAGCATGACTGAACAGCCGACGCCGGTCCCAGACTTTGGGATTCTGGCCGACCGAGGACTGCCTGTCGGCAGGAAGAACCGTACAGTGATGACTGCAACAGTGAAGACACTCTAACATCTACATTTATGGTAAGTGTACACAACTGTACTTTCCAGATCTCCTGACGTATCAGTCTGGTGCTCTCCACCCTTCCGTTCATACTCTCAAGCTGACTGCTTGGTTTCTCCACTTCCGGTCTTAGCCAGGCTCCCAGATGTTTCCCTGGCAGTTCAACACATTTTGATTTCATCCCATAAACCCACTACAAGAAAACTTTATGCTAGTAAATGAAAGAGGTTCTCTTGTTGGGCAAAAAAGAATGACATTGATCCTTTTACTGCCCCCATTTCTAAGATTCTGGATTTCCTTGCTGAAACATTTGGACGAGGTGCAGCGGCAGTTGCTATCCGAGTTCAGCTAGCTGCCATTTCTAATTTTCATGTAGGAGAAATGGGATCTAACATCATGTCCTACAGGCTATGTAAAAGCATTCCAAAGAGGTACTACCCTCTTAAGACCTCCAATAAGAGAACCTCTCCCCCGCTGGGATTTAAATCTAGTTTTAGACCATCATCTCCCCCCCCCCCCCTTTTGAGCCAGCTGCTTCTTGTCCATTGACATTTTTGACATGGAAGACCTTTTTTGTTAACCGCCATTAATTCAACTAGGAAGGTTTCAGAGTTACAGGCCTTATCTATTCATCCCCCGTACTTGATTTTCCACAAAGATAGAGTTTCTCTCAGAACCAATCTCTTCTTACCCAAGGTGTGTTCAGAGCACAATTTAAATTTTAACCCATAGAGTTTCCTGTATTCTTCCTCAATTATGGTAACAAGGTAGAGTATAAGCTGCATCAATTGGATATTCGCAGACTGTTATGTTTTTATTTACACAGGACTGAGGATTTCAGTAAATCTGACCAATTGTTTATATCCTTTGCAGACAAAGGTTGTCCAGTCTCTAAAGTGACCTTGTCAAAGTGGCTTTCAGACACCATCATCCATGTCTACACTTTACGGAACAGAGAACTTTCAGGAAAAATTAAAGGACACTCAGTTATGTCCTTGGCTACTTCTATTGCTTTTCAAGCTAAACTAATCTGTGCGGCAGCTACGTGGGCTAATCCTCATACCTTTATCTCTCATTACAAAGTAGATGTGGCCTCCTGGAACAGGGCATCCTTTGGTTAGACGGTCCTGAAGTCTTTTCCAGTGAGCCACCCAAGATACAGATGCTGGGGACATTGTCCCAACCAGCAAGAATGGAGGCAAAATGGGGACAACATAACATAGAGGTTATGTACTCACCATAACATTCCATGTTTGTTGCACTTCATCTCGCCTTCCTTCTTGTGTCCCACCCTCCTTCCCCCTCCTGGAAGATCGAGAGTTTTTCTTCTTTTTTTTTATTTGGCTACACTGGTTGAGATGTTCATCGTGTTTCACTGTTGCAGTCATGACTGTAGGGTTCTCCCCTGCTGGCAGGCAGCCCTCGGTCGGCCAGAATCCCAAAGTCTGGGTCCGGCGACGGCTGTTCAACCATGCTCCCTGATGTCAGAGCGCCAGGAGTATAAAGCTGACAGCCGACACCATCTTCTCCAGTCTTTCTTGCCGTGCGGTGATAGCAGTTCGCAAGTGCCAGTCGGCTGACTCCTGACTATTTTTTCTGATATACTTCAGTCCGAAGATTTTCTTCTCCACTCAAAGCTAAGTACCCCGTTGGGGAAACTTTTTTCTTGCTCCACTCCGATGTCAGAAAAAGTTTATTGTATTTCATGTCTGAAGCAAATACCTCATAAGGATTTTCATTCTTACTGTATTCCTTGCTTAGGCCCTGACCACGACGTAGCTAGTTGTCTGTTTTGTGCTAGATTCAATCAACGTACAATTAAGCGAAGGTACGATTTTGCTTTTAATTACTTCGGTAGGCGCTTTAACTACAAAATGTCGTCGGATACGGTTCCGGCTACCGGAGTTCACAAACGTCGCAAGGATAAAGACAGGCCTCCGAGGTCCAAATCTGATGATAGCGCACAAGCGGAGCCAGCTTCAGGTTCGGCCATCGTCAGTGAGGCACTTTTGCAGCCCCTGTCGTCGGCCATTTCAGAACCGACGGCCGAAATGGACTCTCATGAGGAGCCAACCAGGCCTTTCAATATTTCTGTTGCAGGACCTTCGGACAATGCTCCTTCGGATGGGTCCGGAGCCGCTGTGCAGGTACCGGCTTCAGAAGGGGTTTTCAGGCCTACTCAACTTCTAATAAAGGCAAAGGCAAAGACTCCTAAATCAAAGATTACAACACAGGCCTCCTCTGAACCGGCTCCCAAGTCACAGAAACAGTTACTCAAGATGGCGGAGGATTTACTTACTATGATTAGGGGTTCACATCCCCCTCCAGATAAAAGGCCAAGGCAGGATGTTTATTATGATTCCTCTGATCAGGCTTCTGTTTCCTCAGTTTCTTCTTCTGATCAGGAATATTCTTTCCCTCCTTATGAGGGTTCTGATGCTGAAGAATCCATTCCTTCAGCTTCTCCCCCTGAGGATTTCTCTTTTGGGGAAACTTTGCATGAAATGAGGGAACATTTCCACTGGGAAGGACAGGAGTATTCGGAATCTAAGAAAAGACTGAGGGATTTTCTTCTTCTTCCCCAACATTAGACCCCTGGCTATTCCTCCTGTTTTGGATATTGTGGATGATGCCTTTTCGGAGGCTAACTTAACCCCTGACTCTTTTCCACCTGCTCCTGTTAAGCCTGATAGATATTACAGGGTTTCTGATTCCCATCAGTTTTTATACAAGAACCCTTCTGCTGACCCTGAAACCATTTCTCAGGGTCCTAAGGGAGTTAAGGCCACTTCTGCCAAAAATCCCATTCCTACTGAAAAGGATTTTCGATCCTTAGAAAGATGGGGCAAAAAGGTGTACGCTTCTGCTACTTTGTCCATTAGGGCTTTAAACTGTCAGTTTCATATGCTAAAATACCAGCAATTTCTCTTGTCTGTTTTAAAACAAAAGCTTACTTCCATTTCTGCCTGTGCAGATAAGGAATTACATGACTTATTGCATGCCACTGAACAAGTTGGGAAGCATGGTTTACACTGTGGATTTGATGCCTTGGAGGCTTCTTGTAGGGCTGCGGCCTCTGGCACAGTCATTAGAAGGCATGCATGGCTAAAGGAACAAAATTTGCCTGAACAAGTAAAGGCTAAATTATTGGATGCTCCTGTTCAGCATAATGTTTTGTTTGGATCAAAAGCTGAAGAGGTGATTAAAAAGATGGAGGATAAGGCGAAATCCATGCAAACAGTTAGATTTCTTACAAGTACAGCCACCTAGATTTAACAGGAATTGGCCTTCAAAAAAATTGGTCCTTTCCCACTTCTGACAGGCCTCAGAGGGGTAGATATAGACGCTCCACAGGAAGGCCTCAAACACAAGCTTCTTATAGACCAAGACAGTGGACTGCTTCCACCCCTAGGGGAGGAGAGGACAGGTCACAAACTCAAAGGAAACGAACTGAATGACTCCCTCTGTTGGGCTACAGGAACTTCTTTCCTGGAAGCCCCTCTCGGAGGAAAACTCTCTCTTTTTTATCAAAATTGGACTCAACTAACCCAAGACAAGTGGGTTTTGGATGTGGTTTTAAGAGGTTACAAATTCCATTTTCATACCTTGCCAAGGCCAAGCGGATGGCCAGACCTTCCAAAACATCAATGGACGGAGGCCTTAAACCAGGTGGAAGCTCTTTTGGCTATGAATGCCATAGAACTGGTTCCACTTTCAGAGATGGGAAAAGGTTTTTACTCAAGGCTCTTTCTAGTCCCAAGGAAGCAAAACTCATGGAGACCCATTCTGGATCTGTCGGTCTTGAACACCTTTCTAGAGATTCCAAAATTCAAGATGCTTACTCTACAGCAGCTACTTCCAATGCTGTCCAAAGGTGCATGGATGGTAACTTTGGATTTAAAGGAGGCATATTTACACATTCCCATCAGGCAGGATCACAGAAAATACCTCAGGTTCAAGGCCGGATCGAGGCACTTTCAATTCTCTGCGCTGCCCTTTGGATTGTCTACTGCTCCCAGGGTCTTCAAATGCCTGGCTCCAGTAGTAGCTTACTGCAGACTTAAGGGAATTCAAATTTACCCTTATCTGGACGATTGTCTAATTCAGGCAGACAGCAAGGATGTCTTAATCCAGCATCTGGAATTTGTACAGAACCTCCTCAAGTTCCTGGGATTCTCTGTAAACATAAAAAAGTCAAATTTGACACCATCACAACAGATAACTTTTCTGGGTGCACTTCTAAACACCACAACCCAGATGGCATTTCTGACATCCGAAAAACAATTACAGCTGGCTTCAACTTTCAGAACCTTGGCAACTTTAACTCAACTATCTGCAAGGAAATTCCTGCAGGCTTTGGGTTACATGGCCTCCTGCATCCTTCTCGTACCATATGCAAAGACTACACATGAGGAAAATACAGTGGTACCTAAAAAGTGTATGGTCTCAGCATTGCCACAGTTTAGACATACTGATCTCCGTCCTTCCTTGCCTTCAAAAGGGATTTCTTTGGTGGTCCAGGGCATGTGTTCTGAACAAAGGGAAACCCTTCTGTCTGCCTCCTGCCACTCAGTTTCTAACCACGGACGCCTCGGATTATGCTTGGGGAGCCCATTTTCAGGGCAATTGTTTGCAGGGCCTCTGGACAAAGGATCAGAAGCACCTGCATATCAACTTAAAGGAAATGTTAGCCATTCAGAAAGCTCTATTGGCCTTCAGGAATCTCTTACAACCAGGACAACTACTAATACGGATGGACAACACCACAGTTATGTGGTACATAAACAGGCAAGGGGGATCTCATTCCTACCCCCTTTGCAGACTAGCCATGGATCTATGGAGCACAGCTCCAGCTTGCAATCTGGATCTTCAAGCTCAGTTTCTACCAGGGAAACAAAACTTCCTGGCAGACAGTCTGAGCAGAAACCTTTCGGATCCACACGAGTGGATGCTGGACACCAAAATATTCAGGATGATAACAGCAGTCTGGGGATGCCCTCACATAGACCTCTTTGCATCCCATCTCAATCATCAACTACAGAATTTTTGCACCAGGACTTTCCACAGAGAAGCTTGGAAAGTGGATGCCCTGTCATTCAGTTGGAGGAACCTCTCGGGATATGCCTTTCCGCCTCTTCCTCTTGTTCCACGGGTTTTATTGAAGATAAAACAGGACAAGCCCAACATGATAATCTTGCTGGCTCCAAATTGGCCTCGGCAGTTTTGGTATCCAACTCTAAAAAACCTATGCCTGGAGCCCCCTTGGGTTTTACCTCAGTCTCCGAACCTTCTGTCCCAACATCAGGGTCAGGTTCTACACTCTCATGTCAGAACTCTCAGCCTGGCTGCTTGGTTAATCCAGGGCCTTTGATTTCATCTTTCCTTCCCAAGCAGGTTATGGATGTCATTTTAGAAGCCAGACGTCCTAGCACTAGAAAATCTTATGCAGGAAAATGGAAAAGATTTTGTTCCTGGATGCAGGCTCAGGATTCTGATCCTCTTCTTCCTAACATTGCTTTAATTTTACTTTACCTGGCAGATCTCTTACATAAGGGTCTCTCTTTTCTCTTCCATTAAGATACATGCCTCTGCTATTTCTGCTCATTATCATTATAATACAGACCCTCCCATCTTTTCCCACCAGCTCATGAGACAGTTTCTCAGAGGAGCTAAGAACTTAAGACCTCCTAGATCTCCTCCCATTCCTGCTTAGGATCTCAACTATGTTTTGGAAAAACTAACCCTGCCTCCTTTTGAGCCTGCTGCCTCTTCTGACATCAAGTTTTTATCTTGGAAGACAGCTATCCTGTTAGCACTAACCTCTGCCAGGAGAGTTTGAGTTACAAGCTCTTATGGCTGTGGAACCTTATATTATTTTTCATCAAGACAGGGTATCTTTGAGGACTAATCCTACCTTCATGCCTAAGGTGGTTTCCAAAGTGGCTTTAAATCAAACTATCCACTTGCCAACCTTTTTCCCCACTCCTCAAAATAAAGGGGAAAGGATCTTACATTCCTTGGATGTACACAGACAACTACGTTTTTACCTGAACAGAACCAAGGACATCAGAAAATCAGAACAATTGTTTGTTTCTTATGCTTCAAGTTCCCAAGGTAAAGCCATTTCAAAACGGACCATTTCTAAATGGATTGCTCATGGAATCAGATTTTGTTATTCACACCATGGAAAGCAAATCCCAGGGAGTATACGGACTCATTCTACCAGAGCTGCTGCCACTTCTGCGGCCTTCCTCAGGGGAGTTCCTACCAAAGACATTTTGGAAGCTGCAACTTGGAGTTCAGTGCATACTTTTTCTAAACACTACAATCTACCTCTCTACTCTAAGTCTAGGGCAGGCTTTGCCTCTGCAGTCTTGCAGGGCCTTTTAGATGCCCCTTCTTCTTTGACCACCTCCCTTTCTTTCAGCTTTGGGATTCTACCCTACAGTCATGACTGCAACAGTGAAACATGATGAACATAGTACAGTTGTGTACACCTACCATAAATGTAGATGTTCGAGTGTCTTCACTGTTGCAGTCTGGGTTTCCCTCCCTCCTGTCCCCTCTTATTTTTACTTTTGTGTATTTCCTTTTTTCACCATTCTTCTGAGGTGTATTTGCAAAGGTTATGGGACCTTTTCATTTTGGGACTCCTGACATCTGGGGCAAGAAAAACTGGAGAAGATGGCGTCGGCTGTCAGCTTTATACTCCTGGCGCTCTGACATCAGGGAGCATGGTTGAACAGCCGATGCCGGACCCAGACTTTGGGATTCTGGCCGACCGAGGGCTGCCTGCCGGCAGGGGAGAACCCTACAGTCATGACTGCAACAGTGAAGACACTCTAACATCTACATTTATGGTAGGTGTACACAACTGTACTTTCCCTCATAAGTAAGTTTAGTAAAATTTGGACCTAGTTAGTCTGGTGGGTTATCATAAACGAGATCTGGGTAACTACCGCTAGGCATGTTGGGATAGGGGCTAGCCTCGAGCCAGTATAAAGCTCTCGAGGTATAGTATACGGCCGAGTTGGAGCCGAGGATCAGTTCTGAACCCAACCAGCAAGAAAGAAGGCGAGATGAAGGACAACAAACATGGAACGTTATGGTGAGTACATAACTTCTTTTTTGCTCCAACTTACGGAAATATATAGGACCCATAATAAGTCGCTGGGCATATATCCACGTGGCTTTATGAAAGGGAAATCAGCACAAACCAATCTGCTTGAGTTCTGTGATCATGTGACGTCTGCAGTAGATTTAGGGATAGGAGTATTGGTAATACTTTTGGATTTAACTAAGGCATTTGATGTTTTGCCTTGCTCAAGAATGTAACATTTTAGTTGGGGATAATTGTAATCCATTTCTGGTAAACCTGATAGTGACATGGTTGATAAAATTTAGGCGGCAGTTAGTGATAGATATCAATTTGACCTACTACCAGTATTGAATTTTGACCCAGTACCATTATTGAATTGTGTTCCATAAGGATCAGTTTTGGGTCCATTGTTTTTTTTTTGGGGGGGGGGGTTTGTACATTTCCCAGGAATAGAATTTTTTGGCTCAGTAAATATGCAGATGATTGTAAGTTAGGTTTTGTAATTACTGGTAGACACTATTTTGAGTGAATAAAAAAAATTGGCTTGCATTTATAGCATACATTTCCATGTAATGCAATGCAATGTTTTTTGGCAAATACATTTCTTGTGAGCCACTATTTATACAAGGTGGTAAGATAACTGAAGTGGAATGATATAATGATTTGGGAGATTAAATCACCCCAAATTTGTTTTTCAAAACATGTAGACTGTGTTGTCTCAAAGGCTGTGAGGCAACTTGGTAAACTACTTGGAAACATCACTTGAGAGATGATCAGCGTTTGATTCAGTTATCTAAAACCTTCAATAGGCCAGTCCTGGAATATAGTAATTTTTCAGTGTGTGTAATATTGAACAGGCTTGGGATCAGTACAAAGCAAGTTTTCAAGAAACAGTAAGATGATCTGTATCAAACCTGTTATGATATGTAAAAGGTTTTGTCTCTACTATCCACTGTCAGTACTATAGCGATGAAATAATTATGGCTTGTAATGCTTTGACTAAAGATATTTTGACTACTATGAATTTAAATGTCAGTCGTAGCATTACGATATTGTAATTGCATGTAATAAGGTTGCAAGCTATTGAACAAGAGTAAGAGAATCATACTTATTAAAAACATTGTAATTCTTTGGAACAAATTACCATGCTATGTACACATCTCCTTTTTGGAAGGTTTTCAAAAACAACCCTGTTGAATGGTTGGGAGATTTGGTATAGAATTCATCTTTTAGGGAATCTGTGTTCCTTGATGGCCTAAGGGCCTGAGCACTGTAAAGTGACCATATGAGCATAGTTCTGCTTGGTTACTATGCATATTTTTCTGTGTATATTGGTGGCTGCATTCTTGTGCATAAATGTTTTTTTTTTTTCTTCTAATGGCATACGAGTGTGCATGTGAGAATTGACAACGGAATGTAAACTACTGCTGTTTTGAAAGAGTATGAAAGTTCTGAGCGATTTAGAATTTAGGCTTGTCTATACATGAGGGTCTGAAAGAAAGATGACGTGTAGTAATTTTGAGTGGATTTAGCATCTCTGCCTGCTAACAGTGCAGGTTGGAAATGCTTGTATACCCACTCAAAGTTTCAGTAATAAATGCTGGATTATTTGTCTGTGATCCAATGAGTCATGATTTCTAATCGTATTGGCTCTCAAGCAAAAAAGTAAACGTTTTTTTAGGTAATATCAGACGCAAGCCAAAACTTTGTCCTATAAAGCCCACAGAATATCTCTTGAACCTTAAATAAAGAAATATTCATGACAAATCAGGTGAAGTCATTCCAAAAAAGAAAGTGCCATGTGACATTGAGGGATAGCTAACAGTACAAAACAGACTGAAGATGTTTCTGAGAAAATGATTTCTAGAACTCTTGCATGACGGTGCTTGAGTGGTTTGAAAATACATGAATCTCTCAACCCAAGAATAACAGCTAATGGGTTAAGATGAAAATTTCCAGTTAAGCGTTTTTTAACTCCATTTTGTTACATTGTTTAGGCAATGTGTAAATAGATGGTTAATAAGGTGTGTGTAACCATTGTCACTCGCTAGTGTAATTTGGCGCAAAATAATGAAACTGACATTTGAGTAGCTGATAACTTTGGAGAGATTTATTTATTTTAATTTATATATCCTTTGTTGATCAGGTTAGTCCCACTAGGCTAGTAGCCTCTTTTCAGGGGAGACCCAAGGTGCTGTTTATACTGTTAGGGGAAATTGGGCTAGAGCATTGGGCAACTTCCTCCTCTTTTCAGTAAGTGCTGTGGGATCTTTTACATCCACGTGAGCTACCACCAACTCAAGCAGATAGGGCCTCTATTTAATATATCATCTGAATGACAAGACACTGGTGTGCAACACTCCCATTATGCTGCTTTACAGTGTGTTAGTAATCAGTGTACTTGGTGTAGGAATAGAACCCACAGCCTTCTGCACCAGAGGTGTTTGTGCTATATGTTGCACCACTGACACGGATTTAAACTTTCTTCCTTGGCTGAGGATTTCTTGAAACATTTCTTAAGAATACTTTTTAGGAGGATTTTTTTCTCATGGTGACATTTAAGAGAATATTTGTAAACCAAAACATGTATGTATTGTCATTCACAAACTGCACAATCTGAGACAAGCATGCAGAATAGGTTTAATCTGGTGTCTTCAGATTTTCACACGCAAAAGAGCTAGAACTACTTACAGAAAAAGTTTTTTTGAGGGTGTGAAAAGGAGTTTGATTTGGACAAAAGTCACTCTTGCAAGTTGTAAAATTATGTGTGGAACTTAAGTTCATTGAAAATACAAAAAAGGAAAGTGCTGTTTGCAGAGTTCTGAGGAAAACTGCCCCCTTGTGGCAGCAGAGGTTCATGCCTACATTTACAAAGCTCTTTTAAGTTACTTAGAGATTAACTTTGGCATGGCCATAAAAGCCTTTGTTTAGAAAAAAGATGGTATATGTTATGTCAAAAAAGCTGAAACTAAGCAAAGCGGCTGTTTTTCATTACATTCATGACAGAGTACAAAAAATTAGGCTGTTACCTATCACCTTTGAGAAGATTTACACTGCCTTCAGTAGGCTGCTTATTGTCTGTGGCAGTTAGTGTACAGAATTAATGCAATAACCTGTTAACAAGCAGATTCCTGTAGTCCAGGGATAGATTGTCAGGCTTCATTTTCCTGCTGTGTGTGACTGATTAAGTCACTTAATCAGACAATGCTGTGGGGAGATTGGGAAAATGAGCTCCTCACCGGTTTCCTTGATCACATTGATCACATACCTAACAACACTTAAGAACCTTTTGTGAATAAATTGTGCTCTGAATTGAAATGGTTAAAACTTCCTTTGATAAGGAGCAGAAGCTGCTGTAAAAACTGCTTGCTTTATAGCATCTGGATTTTATTTGGAAAATGTCACCGGGAAATGAACAAAATAAGAAATACCAAGAAATGAGTGTAACTTGAATATGTTTGCCAACTGTCCATCTTTTTTCTGGATTATCTGGAAGTGGAGCTCTTCATCCAGTTCTCCCGTATTGGAGAGAAATGCCATGTTAGAAGCACTATTTGTCCTTTCATGTTTCCCTAGGGTTGACATTGTTTGTTTTAAATGTCAACACTTCTCATTTGCCAACAAGGAGCACTAAAAATGAATACTGGTACCCTGCTTACCCCACCTGTCGTTGCTCACTGGTAGGGACGCTTGTACTGTGGAAGAAAAAAAACAATGATCGGCTGTCTCAGGACAACCTGTGCCATTGAGCTTTGACCAGTCCCAGCCCAGGTGCTGCGCAGTTGCTTCTGCTGGTCCCAAGCAAAGGCCCACTTACACACCAGTATTTGGGAGATGAGGGCAGTTCTTAGTTTTGCATGTATTCCAAAACTGCCTTCAAAACATGTGACAATGATTCAGTCTGACATCACTACAGTGTGGTACTTGAACAAGCAGGAGGTAACCAGTTTTTACCACCTATGTTGAGAGGCTATGCCGGTGTGGCTGAGGATATAGCAGTGGGTGATGTCCTCTCAATGTTTTCTGATAGCAGACCTCAGCTTGGGGGAAATCCAGCATCCTAGCTGACAGTCTAAGCAGACACATGTTGATGCCTTACAAATGGTCCTTTATTTCAGCAGTCCCATCTGGGGACAACTGTACTGCGATCTTTTTGCGACTCCTTTCAACACCTTCTTTACCCTGATTCCCCCCGAAAGGGTAGCCACTGAGGGATGTTCTTGTTTGTGTCTGGTATGCCTATACCCCAACACCCTTGAACATAAATTTACTACAGAAAGCCACCCATTGCAGAGTGACAGTTACCCTCGTTGCCCCTCTTCTGGCTGAGACAATTCTGTTTTCCCCTCCTGTTGCCTCCTCTTCACTTATCTTGAGTTCTGTACCCAATTTCAAATTTGATCTCTCAATCTCTTACCCCTGGTGTCATCTTTACCAAAATATGGACTCTTAACTGCTTGGTTCCACCAGTTCCAATGATGACCAGATATCCCAAGCTTTTGGAACGAGTGTGTTGTATTCTCTACTAATCTCAAAAAAAAAAAAATCTATTAGAAAAATGTACACTAGTAAATGCAAAATATTTTTCTCTTGGGGCTGCTTCCAAACAGTGGGATCCTTTTTTCTACTCCAGTCCAGGCAGTTTTGGATGTCCTTGTTGGACTTTACTAGTAGAATAAGTAAACCCTGAATTAAAGTTTGGATATTAGACGTTTCTAATTCGTAATTTTCACATTGGTCAAAGTCATACACCCATTGCATCTTTGAAGCTTTCTAAACCATTCCTGAAAGCCACTGTTTTACTTAGACCCTCCAGTAAGGGATCTGGCTCCTTCTTGGGATCTTCCTTTCATCCTTCATTCTTTGACAAAGCCTCCGTATGAATCAGCAGCTACAGTGGACCTCATTTTTTTTGTTCTGGAATACTGCTTTTTTTTTTTTTTTTTTTTATTATAGTAGTTAACTTCAGCCAGAAGTGTTTGGGTTACACGCTTTATCTTCCTGCCCTCCATATTTTTCATAAAGGCTGCGTTTCCTTGGACTAACTGATTCTCTCTTCCTAAGGTTTCCTTGGAGTCTTCCCTGAACCAGTGCAATGAGTTGTCTGTTTGTTTAAAAGTAATACAGATTTCATTGTCTTACTGTACTGCATCAGTTAACGTTCTAACTCGATAGAACCAAACTTTTTGGGAAATTCAACCAATTTTGCGTGCTTTTATAAGAAAAAAAAAAACCTGGACAAGCAGTTTCTAAAGTTTGTGCAAATGGCTTTCTGATTGTATATTGTTTGTGTATTCTTGCCTAGTAGACTTAAGCCCCATTCTACCAAGGCAGTGCCTACTTCTTTGACTTTGTTTGCAGTTCTTTGTATGACTTCTGTACAGCAGTCACGTAAGCTCCTACTGGTACATTACTCATTACAAGTTAAGGCAGTAATGCATATCCTCCTATAGCCCCACCATATTGTGAAATGTTTTCTCATAGGGCCACCCAATTGAATGGCTGGAGACTCTGTCCCAAAAGGTTCTAGTGGACAGAAAATACAACATTGGATAAGAAAAGTTAAGTATTTACTATAACTCTAAATTCATGTCATCTGTCTACCTCAACTACCCCATTTACCTTCTCCCTTCCAAATTATCACTTACCTTCAAGGCTTGAGGTAGATCTAGTGGATCAGCCAGAGGTCTGATCTTAGAACTGTTTCTGTCCGTGTTAAACAGTTGCCATTATCAGATTTTAATACCAAATTTATTTTGCATAAAAGTTGGGATTATTCTAGGCAAACATGATATGAGGAGCTTCAGGCTGATAGGGCATCATGTGAGAGGAAGTGGACCTTCAGAGCATGACGATTCAAAGGTGGCTGGCTGTCGGATCTGATCAGTTCTGAATACCCAAAGGTTGAAATGGATGGAAGGCAGCATGTATCTAACATTATAATTTGCTGAAGTGGATGGAAGGCAGCATAGATTTAGCATTATAATTTGTATACAATTTATGTTTAAATTAAATCAATGGTGTCTGTTGTAGAGATTGATAGTTGTCGTAATCCATGTCCCAAAGGCTATTGAAGCTGAAATCTAACCTCTCAACAATCTCTTCCATATCTTCTCTATTTTTTTGAAAGCTGTTTCTCCCCATACACTGGCATTACATTCTGTGATTCCTGTTTTTTTCCCATTTTCTTGGCAGTACCTCGCATTGTTACAAAAGTATTTAATCTGTGCCAGGGAGAGTGGGGCAGTGCATGTGTAACGTGCCAGCATAGTTAGCTGGAGTTTTGTAAATAGTTTTGTAAATAATTTTCTGTCATTTGATTATCACACTGACTTGTAGAGATGTTTGTTAAAAATGTATCAAGTGTTATTGAAACTGATGAAATGTTTGTTTAAACAAAGAATTCTGTAATTTTTAAATACCACAACATATCTTAGAAAAGCTCTGAGTCTGTACTTTACCAGTCACACATGATCAAATGTAATGGCATTCTATAACCAGCACTGAGGGTATGGAACACATGGTATGGAACACACATCAGCTTGTTTTGTTTTTTTTGGAACCTGATAAAAAATCTGACCGTTATCACAGTCAGTTTAGTTAGATCAGTACAAGTGGGAAGAACATCACCTTGCGTTGTGGACGTAAGCAACTCAGGATCTTGTCTTGCTGTATTAATTAAGTTAGATGGGGAACAGTTCTTTAGATGGTCAGGAATTACAATGAGATTAGTTAAATATTGTTTTTCTGCATCTGCTTGAATCTGCCCCTCTGTGTTCCTGTTTCTGCTGTGATTGAAACTCTGATGTTTATTGCACTTAAATATTTAGTAATCTCATGTTTTGCATTTTACTATTTATTATTAAATGTTTTTACACCTTTTATTGTGGCTGGTCTTTTAGAGATTACTTTTAACATCTTGAGAGTACTTGTGCTTGTTATAGTGATCAAAACCCAAAAAGGCCAGCACTCCATGGGAGTGCTGGCCTTTTTGGGTTTTGAGCTTTGTGTTGAATTGGGCAATTGCACTTGCCATACATGCAGAAGCTCTGTTGCTGCTCTTATTCTAGTGATGCCTTGGCCACTCTGAAAAGTTTTGCTGCTTGGGTTACACACTACCATTTATGTTAGTATTGATTTTGCTTGGTATAATTGGATACCCTTGAAGAGTCTGATGATGACTGGTTGGTGGCAACATTGTTACCTTATTGTCTGGGCATAAGGGGGTACAGCTACTAAATCTGTGCCTACCTTTCTCAGGAGTGTGTGTGTGTGAAAATCAAATACCTAGGTGTGGGTATGTTTCACTTGGAACTGCTCTTGGGTGAATTGAGCTTGATGCCGAGAGCTGCATTTGAAATTACTGTGTAAATACATCCCTGTTTTGGTGACAGCCCCACAGGTGTCAATGGTGAGGATTGAGGCTCCTTGATTACTGACCCTGGTTAAGCGGGTCCTTCACAACTTTCTTAGCAACTGGTAATATTAATGAAACTAATGCTTTAACCAGCTTCGGGGTGGCCAGGTTACTGACTCAACTTTAGTAGAAATTCAGTTCCCTGCGTTCCACTGAAAACCCAACACTGCCTCAATAAATAACACTAAAAACTAGTACTGTTAACACAATTAGAGGCAGCACAGTATCAGGCAGGATCCTGTTTATTCAAACTAAATGAAAAAAATAAATAAAAATCCATTAACATGTACTAAGCACTTTCACCCATAACCACAATGGGCATCTTCATAGTACAATAGACTTAAAATACAACTTCCTAATATACAACATAAGAAACACAACACCTTATTGCAGCAACCAATAAACGACTCCAATTAATTAATGTGATTAGATAAATTAGTTAAACCTCACTTAGTTCTTATATTGAATACAGCAGAATAAAAATGATCTAAAATGTTATAGTTGATCTCATATCTATATAAATTAACAATGACTTATCATGCTGTATATGATAATATTGAATGTGTGATGCAATATAAAATATGTAATATATTATTTCTTAATAAATATAACATATAAAATAGCAGTTGTTAAACAACAATTGACGTGTTAATAAAACATTATAAAACTTTAAGCTTAAAAATATGTATGTATATATATATATATATATATATATATATATATATATATATATATATATATATATATATATATATATATATCCATACAAAACACCACATAAATGTATTGAATAAATCATATACAATAGGAATTGTGTTTTAATATGATGGTAATGGAAATATGGTCATTGATTCCTGGTGGGTTGGTGGCATCCAATCTCAATTGCCATAGACATTCTTTGGCTTCCAGTAACTTTTTATCATCACCCCCTTTTTTGTTGTTTGGAATTCTATCAATCACAAAAAATATGAATCTCTTGAATTCTTTGCATTTCTGGCTGTGTGTATATAATGAACTCACTGTTTTTTTTTGTTCTTAATGTCCCTTATATGTTCCAATATTCATTCCCCAAGTTTCCTGATGGTCTTCCCTACATAATATGTGGAGCAACTTCTACATGTCGCTATATAGACCACCATTTTGGTATTGCAATTGCAATAACCAGGACATCTAATAGTTCTCCCATAGTTCTGAACTACTACATAGGGTCCATCATTTATAAACTTGCAAGTACTACATAGGCCACATTTACTCATTTTTGACATTTTATGTATATTCTTATTGGTACCTGTCTCTAATAATTGCTTCAAATTCATACCCGTACTATGTTATCTTGGGGTGACTACCAGTAATGGCCGTGAGTTCTGTTTTGTTCTTAAAAACACTAAGCCATGTCTCCTGAACTATATTAGAAATTTTAGATGCTGTTTCATTGAATGGAAGTATTAATGCATCCCTTTTCTTTCTCTTTTCGTTGATTGATGTAACACTGTCTATTCCAAATTTAATAATAGGTTTGTATATTTGATTTCTTTTAACCATCACCTCTTTTTTAATACTATACAATAGTTCCTGAGGATAACCCCCATCACAAAACATATTAATTAGTTTATCAATTTCATCTTGAAATAACCTGTCATCACTCACTATTCTAGATAGTCTAACCATCTGCCCTTTCACTAAGTTCTTCTTTTTTTGAAATTAGGGATGGCAGCTGTCATAGTGCAGGAATGAATTTGAATAGGTCTTCTTTCGGAATATGTTGGAATCAATTCTATCCTCCTCTGTATAGAATAATATATCTAAATATTCACATCTATTATCGTAAATTGTACTGGTAAATTTCAAGAAGGTGGTGGTAGTATCTAAAATCTCCACAAATTCCTGGATTTCTTCTTTGTTCCCTTTCCAAAAAATGAGTATGTCATCCAGGTATCGTAAATATAATGCTATTTTGGAACAATAAACAGAGGTGAAAAGGAACTGTTTCCCAAAATGCTAGTACCAAATTAGCATATATAGGGGCACATCTAGCACCCATAGCCACCCCTGTACTCTGTAGTACTCACCATCAAGAAAGATAAAATTGTTGTTTAAAACCATTTCAGTAAGTTCCACTATAAGCTTACGTTTAACTGTATGCATGTTACCAAATCTGGATAAACTTGCTTCAAACATTTCTAATCCTATGGCGTGTGGTATAACAGAAAATAAATTGACAACATCTGTTGTGACCATAATTGTATCAGAGTTAATGTCAGATGAGTGTTGTCTCACAACATCAAGGCAGTGCCAGGAGTATGTGGGGTAACTGGCTCAGAATGCCCTTGCAGTGAAAATCCACATATGAGGCCATGGCTTCTGTTTTAGAACCTTTGGCTTGAAACTATGGGCCTAAAAGGTGGATTATTCACGTCTTTATGGATCTTGGGAATGCCAAAGATGGATGGTGTAGTCGGTATCTCAACCATCAGATAATCATATTCTTCTTTGTTTAATACACCATCCATCAAAAATTCGTGTAACTGCCAGTCATGTTTGGTGTATGCCCTATACACCTCATACTTAGAAACCATTTCGTATGTGTTGTTGTCACTTAGCATAAATGTAATTTTACTCAAATAGTCCGTGTTGGACATAACCACTACCCCGCCACCCTTATCCAGTTTCATTACCCTATATTTGTCTGTGGAGATTAATTCTTTTAAACAGAATTGTTCTGCTGAGGTCAAGTTGTCCTATGCAGTAATCTCCTTCTTAACACATCTACGTATTTGTGTTTCACATAAAATTTCACCTATTCGAATTCATTCCTGCACTATGATAGCTGCCATCTCCAATTTCAAAAAATGAACTTAGTGAAAGGGCAGATGGTTAGACTATCTAGAATAGTGAGTGATGACAGTTTATTTCAAGATGAAATTGATAAACTAATATGTTTTGTGATAGGGGTTATCCTCAGGAACTATTGTATAGTATTAAAAAAGAGGTGATGGTTAAAAGAAATCAAATATACAAACCTATTAAACTTGGAATAGACAGCGTTACATCAGTCAATGAAAAGAGAAAGAAAAGGGATGCATTAATACTTCCATTCAATGAAACAGCATCTAAAATTTGTAATATAGTTCAGGAGACATGGCTTAGTGTTTTTAAGAACAAAACAGAACTCACGGCCATTACTGGTAGTCACCCCAAGATAACATAGTACGGGTATGAATTTGAAGCAATTATTAGAGACCGGTACCAATAAGAATATACATAAAATGTCAAAAATGAGTAAATGTGGCCTATGTAGTACTTGCAAGTTTATAAATGATGGGCCCTATGTAGTAGTTCAAAACTATGGGAGAACTATTAGATGTCCTGGTTATTGCAATTGCAATACCAAAATGGTGGTCTATATAGCGACATGTATAAGTTGCTCCACATATTATGTAGGGAAGACCATCAGGAAACTTAGGGAACGAATACTGGAACACATAAGGGACATTAAGAAAAGAAAAAAAAAAGTGAGTTCATTATATACACACAGCCAGAAATGCAAAGAATTCAAGAGATTCATATTTTTTGTGATTGACAGAATTCCAAATAACAAAAAAGGGGGTGAAGATAATAATTTACTGGAAGCCAAAGAATGTCTATGGCAATTGAAATTGGATGCCACCAACCCACCAGGAATCAATGACCATATGTCCATTACCCGCATATTAAAACACAAATCCTATTGTATATGATTTATTCGATATATTTGTTATGTGGTGTTTTTTATGGATATATATATATATATATACACAGAACACCACCAACAACACACACAACACACAATAACACCAAACACAACACAACATATCCACACACACTAACCACACAACACACTACCACCACAACAACACACACACACTAACCCTAAGGTCCCCTAACCACAAGACACCTAACACTGCAACCAACCCTAAACCACTTACCTAACTCACTAACCCAGTCTCACACACCTCTCCGACCCACCCTACCTGCACACTAACCCTACTCCGACACTACCGCACCAACCCCAAGCCCTACACTAACTCACTTACACTCCCCCCTACCTCACACTAACCCTACCAACCCTACACCACTTACACACCCCAGACCCCAAGACACACCACACTCACCTATCACACACCCACCCCACCTACATCCCTGAGTATTGCACACTTACCTGTCCTTGCGTCTGTCGGGATTCGGTCGGTCAACTGCGTCTGTTGTCGGTTTTTTGGTGTCGTGTGATTTCCTGTCGGCTAATCAGGGCCGGGTCATTAATATATATATATATATATATATATCTTTATATACATATTTTTAAGCTTAAAGTTTTATAATGTTTTATTAACACATCAATTGTTTAACAACTATTTTATTTGTTATATTTATGAAGAAATAATATATTACATATTTTATATTTTATAATATATCACACATTCAGTATTATATATAGCATGATAAATCATTGTTAATTTATATAGATATGAGAATCAAGTATAACATTTTAGAAGATTTTTATTCTGTTGTATTCAATATAAGAACTAAGTGAGGTTTAACTAATTTATCTAATCACTAATTTATCTAATCACATTAATTAATTGGAGTCATTTATTGGTTGCTGCATTAAGGCGTTGTGTTTCTTATGGTGTATATTAGGAAGTTGTATTTAAGTCTATTGTACTCTGAAGATGCCCATTGTGGTTATGGGTGAAAGCGCTTAGTACATGTTAATGGATTTTTATTTATTTTTTTCATTTAGTTTATTGCTAGCAGAGTCATTTTGGGCAGCTCCAAAAGTTTCAAGTGCCACTTAAATCCTGGTTTTAGCTCCAGCACTGTGATATTGAGATGTCTAAGGTTTTCCCAGCCCTGAATGAATTTACTGATCACAGTGGTCCTTTGAGTTTGATCAGTGCTGCATGTGCTCCACTGATTAGCAATTCCTTACTGATCTTTGGAGATCTAACGTCTATTAAAATGTCAATTTTGGTCCAGGGACCGACTCTGGTTTACTGTGTCGTAGGCTGCTAGAGTAAATAGACCTTTTTATTTTTAGAAAATCCCTTGGTTTAGGATGATCTCTCCTAACTCCCAGGCTTCACTGGTAACTGTTCTACTCCTAGAAACCCCTTCTACTGCTCCTCAACCCACACATGCGACCAGTGGTCAGAGTTGTACCTTAAGCCTCAAACATACAGCAGAGGCACTGTCAAACTCATCTGAGGGCTCTTGATAACTCCCATCTTTTCTGCAAAAGAGGACTTGGATGAGAAAGCATTTGGATTCCCCCCTGGAGTTGCTCACCTACAGTCTTGGACTCTGACAGAGAGGACTTCCTTCAGAATCCTCCTGAGAATGTTATATCTGATGAAGTTCTATAGCTTATGTGCCAAAAAGGCAACTGGCCAACTACCCCCTCTTGATAAGAAGGTCTTATTTCCGGCTTTTGGCTCAACTTCCTCTACATCCTGAGTGCTTCTCCTAGCCAGTAGTTTGATCTGGCTCTTTAAAAGTCAAGTCATGGCAAGAGCAAGATTCAAGTCTGTTCCAAGGGTGCCTGATACTTGTCTGTCCTTGAGTGGTCTTAGTATTTTTCCAGGCTCCCTTGTGAGTCTATTTCAAGGGAGCCTAAGACCACGCAAGGGCAAGAACAGTATTGGATGAAGGGTTCTCTAGTGGATTCCAGCATTTTTAGCCACCACCAAGTAAGATTTAACTGAAGATGGTCACAGTCAGTCTGCCCAAAATGTAGTCCCAGACCGACATTTTCAGTGCGGCTAATGCGTAAAGCAGCTGATTGAGGAGAGCAGGCAGGGCAAGTTGGTATCTGCATGAGGCATCTTTCTTGGCTCTGTGCGTCTTTGCAGACAGTTTCAGAGCATGAAAACTGAGGTGCTGTTGTACTTGAACTAAAAATCAAAATAGTGGTTGTCGCACAGCATCAAAGCTTGCATTTTATTTGTTGGTTAAATGTTGATTCTCCCTTAAAATTATCCTTTATTGGGTTTTGCTTTTTCTTGTTTATATCCCTTGTTGGCTACTGTGTTTTTTG
Source organism: Protopterus annectens (assembly GCF_019279795.1). Classification (NCBI taxonomy): domain Eukaryota; kingdom Metazoa; phylum Chordata; order Ceratodontiformes; family Protopteridae; genus Protopterus; species Protopterus annectens. The sequence goes on along the minus strand of NC_056744.1, from coordinate 59,865,287 downwards.
TTGTTTTGATTGCAGTTATCTGCCTGTATTGCATGAGTGTATGATCATAATGGAAAAGATCAACAAGTTTTCACCTTGGTTTGTGTAAATCACACTATTCTGGCAATAAGTTGATATACAGGGATTGAATTTACCCCTTATTTTTAACTACTGTACATTTACATTGGAGAAATAGACTTGCAAATATCTCATTCTTTTCTATAAGCAAATTAGAAAATACATATAAGACAACTCAAATGAGTTGATATGTAAAAGGACCCTTAAAAGTTAGCATAAGCTGTACTGCATTGCAAATATTTTGCACAGAATGCTCCCTTAGAATGCAATGATTATCACAAAGAATGCAGCTGTCTGCTATTAAGAAAAAGCTGTTAACTTTGTTATTAACTGGATTCTACCTGTTTGGTAACAAGAAAGATCCTGTCAACAACAGATGTGAAGTTGTCCTATCTTGCATTCATTCTTACCGATGTGTTCGGAGCCGATCCTCTGCTCTGACTCTGCTGATGTTCATCGTGTTACACTGCTGCAGTCATTACACTTGGGTTATCCTGCCATCAGGTGGTCCCTCAGTCGGCCAGAGTTCCAAAGTCTTGGTCCGGCTTCGGTTGCTGTCGCTTCTTTCCTGACGTCACTGCGGCAGGGGTATATAAGATGCAGCTGACGCCATTTTCTTCAGTCTTTCTTGCCGCGCGGTGCTAGAAGCAAAAGCAGTTTGCAAGTGCCGGTTGGCTGACTCCTGAGATTTTCATTCCGAATCCAGAACCGAAGTCTTCTACAAAGCTAAGTACCCCGTTGGGGAAACTTTTTTTCTTGCCTCAGACCGATGTCAGTAAAAGTTAATAATTGTATTTCTTGTGGGAAGCAAATACCTCATAAGGATTTCCATTCTTATTGTATCCCATGCCTAGGGCCCAGATCACGACATCACAAGTTGTCTGTCTTGTGCTAGGTTTAACAAGCACACTATTAAACGTCGGTTTGATTTTGCCCGACATTATTTTTGCAGAAAATTTAATTACAGCATGCTTTCGGAACAACCGACCGGAATACACAAAAAGCGCAAAGACAAGGACAGGCATCTGAGGCCCAAAACTGACGACGAAGCCTCTTCTAGGCCAGTCGCCGGTTCTCCGGTTTTCAGCGAGGTGCCTTCGCAGCCCCTGATGACCGCTTCTTTGGAACCACAGGCCGCCTCTGACTCCCATGTGGAGATGGCTGGGCCTTCGGACACACCAGATTTACGGCCTACCGAGACTAACCCTTCAGAGGGATCCGGAGTAGCTGAACTACCCACAGCTCCAGAGGGTGTGTTTAGACCTACTCAGTTAACCATTAAATAGTCTGCTAAGTCTAAAACCCCTTTAAAAACAAAGAAACAACTTCAACATTCACCAGGACAGGCCTCCATGCCTAAGAAACAAATGCTCAAAATGGCCGAAGACTTAATTACTCTGATCAGGGGGTCCCACCCTTCTCCTGATAAAAGGCTTAGACAGGATGCAGACTATGACTCATCCGACCAGGTGCCCATCTCTTCAGATTCATCCTCAGACCAAGGATACTCTTTACCCCCTTGTGTGGATTCTGATGCGGAGGAATCGGTTCCTTCAGCCTCTCCACCAGAGGGCTACTCCTTTGAGGAAACCTTACATACCATCAGGGAGCATTTCCATTGGGAGGGCCGGGATTATTCAGAATCCAAGAAAAGGCTCAGATTTTCTTTTATTACATCAACACAGACCCCTTGCAATTCCTCCAGTGTGAGATATTGTGGATGATGTGTATTCTGAATCCAGTTTAAATCTTGACTATTCCTTCAGCCTCTCCACCAGAGGACTACTCCTTTGAGGAAACCTTACATACCATCAGGGAGCATTTCCATTGGGAGGGCCAGGATTATTCAGAATCCAAGAAAAGGCTCAGATTTTCTTTTATTACATCAACACAGACCCCTTGCAATTCCTCCAGTGTGAGATATTGTGGATGATGTATATTCTGAATCCAGTTTAAATCTTGATTCCTTACCTCCTGCTCCAGTTAAGCCAGACAGATACTACAGAGTCCCTGACTCTCACAAATTTCTTTATAAAAGCCCTGTTGCCAACCCTGAAACTATTTCCCAGGGTCCCAAAGTGGTAAAGGGCTCTACAGCAAAAAATCTAGTCCCCTCTGACAGAGATTTCAGAGCATTAGACAGATGAGGGAAGAAAGTATATATTTCCGCAACTTTAGCAATGAGGGCCTTAAACAGTTTCATATGCTTAAATATCAGCAATATTTGATGTCTCAGTTGAAACAAAAAATGCTTCCAAATTCAGATCCTCCTAACTATAAGGAAATGCAGGATTTATTGCATGCAGCTGAACAAGTGGGAAAAGATACTTTGCAATGTGGTTTTGATTCATTAGAGGCTTCCTGTAGAGCAGCAGTTACAGGGTCTGTCATTAGAAGACATGCTTGGTTAAAAGAGCAGACTTTACCAGATCATGTTAAAGCAAAATTATTGGATGCACCTTTGCAGCAGGATGTTTTATTTGGAGTTAAGACAGAAGAGGTATTAAAGAAAATGGAGGATAAGGCAAAATCTATGCAAATGGTGAAGGATTTCTTACAGGTTCAGCCTCCTCGATTTAGCAGAAATTGGCCAACAAAGAATTGGTCCTTTCCAGTTAGACAGACCTCAAAGGGGCAGATACAGACGTCCAAGAGGCAGAGGTCAACCACAAGGTCCCTTATATTAGCATATGATCACCAAAGACAAATGGGTTCTCAACATTGTATCTCAAAGTTACAGGTTCCACTTTCACACTCTGCCAAGGTTAAAAGGAATGCCAAATCTGCCACCAAATCAATGGGCAGAGGCTCGAAGACAAATTACAGCACTCATGGACATGAGAGCTATTCAAAAGGTACCAACACAGGAGCAAGGACAAGGATTTTACTCAAGACTCTTTCTGGTTCCCAGAAAGGACAAAGCCTGGAGGCCCATTCTGGATCTTTCTTCTCTAAATACTTACCTGGATGTTCCAAAATTCAAAATGTTGACACTACAGCAGCTTCTTCCCATGCTGGGCAAGAAAGCTTGGCTCGTAACTTTGGACCTCAAGGAGGCATACCAGATTCAATGCATTACCAATTCTCTGCACTGCCCTTTGGCTTATCTACTGCGCCCAGGGTCTTTACAAAATGCCTGGCACCAGTAATTGCATTTTGCAGACAAAAAGGAATTCAAATTTACCCATACTTGGACGACTGCCTTATTCAAGCAGAGAGCAAAGACATTCTTCTAAAGCATCTGGCATTTGTAAAAAGATTGCCAATTTGCCTAGGGTACACAGTAAACGAAAATAAGTCAAAACTAGTGCCCTCACAAGAGGTAATATTCCTGGGTGCCAGCTTAAATACAATGGCCCAGATGGCTTATCTCACGCCAGACAAGCAAGGACAACTGACTCAATATTTTCACTTGATGGCAACAAAGACCCAACTCCCTGCAAGTAAAATTCTGCAGGCCTTGGGTTACATGGCATCTTGCATACTACTAATTCCATATGCCAGACTGCATATGAGGAAATTACACTGGTACCTAAAGAGTGTCTGGTCTCAACACTGTCACAGTTTGTAAACAGTAATACCACTTATTCCTTGCCTTCAACAGGAGTTTCGATGGTGGGCTCAAGCCTGTCGCCTCAACAAGGAACAGCCTTGTACTCAACCCACAGCCAGGCAAACACTGACAACAGATGCGTCGGACTACGCCTGGGGAGCACACATGGCAAGAAAATGTATTCAGGGCAAGTGGCCCGCAGAACAAAGGCATCTTCACATCAATCAAAAAGAGATGCTAGCTGTACAAAATGCCCTTATAGCTTTCAAGGACCTTCTGCATCCAGGACAACTACTACTAAAGACAGACAACACCACAGTTATGTGGTACATAAACAAGCAAGGGGGCACTCATTCATATCCCCTCTGCAGACAAGCCATGACCTTGTGGAACACAGCTCTAACCTATCAAGTTCATCTGCAAGCACAGTTCCTGCCAGGAGAGAAAAACACACTGGCAGACGACTTAAGCAGAAACATCATGGATCCGCACGAGTGGAAATTACATCCACAAATATTCAGAATGATAACACAAAAATGGAGGAGCCCAGACATAGATCTGTTTGCATCCCCAATGAATTGCCAGCTACAGAAATTCTGCACAAGGGCTTACCACCCACAAGCATGGAAAGTGGATGCCCTCTCATTCAGCTGGAAAAAACTACAAGTATATGCTTTCCCACCACTACCTCTCCTTTCAAAGATACTCATAAAAGCCAGGCAAGAAAAGCCAAAGATGATCCTGATTGCCCCAGACTGGCCACGCCAGCACTGGTACCCAGTCTTAAAGAACTTAGCACAAGGTCCACCATGGATTTTGCCTCAAATCCCACATCTTCTGACTCATCAAAAACAATCAGATACTTCACAGCCAGCTCAAGACTTTAAACCTGGCTGCATGGCAGATTCCTTAGTCAAGCAAGCAATGCCTCTCTCCAAAACTGTTATGGATGTCATTCTGGAAGCCAGAAGGCCTAGCACCAGGAAAGCCTATTCGGATAAATGGAAGAGATTCTGTGCCTGGAACCAGGCTCACAGCCTTGACCCTCTTGTCCGAAATATTCCTCAGATACTACAATACTTAACTGAGATGCTGGACAAAGGCCTCTCCTTTTCATCCATTAAGATCCACGCCTCTGCCATCTCTGCTCATTACAACACGGACCCACCAATTTTTTCTAATCCTTTGCTAAAACAGTACCTCAGAGGGGCTAAAAACATAAGACCGCCCCGTAGAGCACCAACTCCAACTTGGGACCTCAACTTCGTCTTGGAAAAATTAACTTTACCTCCTTTTGAGCCAGCTAACTCAGCAGACTTAAAATATGTCTCTTGGAAAACTGCTCTGCTCCTGGCAATAACCTCAGCATGAAGAGTTTCAGAATTACAGGCACCTAATGGCAGTGGAATCTTTCATCATTTTCCATCAAGACAGGGTGTCTTTAAGAACAAACCCTACTTTTATGCCAAAGGTGGTATCAAGTGTGGCTCTAAACCAAACTATTCACTTGCCAACTTTTTATCCAAATCCACAGAATAAAGGGGCGAGACTTCGGCATTCCTTGGACATACACAGGCAGTTACGCTTCTACTTGGACAAAATGAAAGCTTTCAGGAACACTGAGCAATTGTTTGTAGCATATGCTGCAGGAGCACAGGGAAAAGCCATTTCAAAATGGATAGGGCACTGTGTATGTTTCTGCTATACACACCATGGGAAAACTGTATCTAACAGCATTAGGTCTCATTCCACCAGGGCAACAGTCACTTCAACTGTTCAGAGGAGTACCTACCAAGGACATTTTGCAATTTGGAGTTCTGTACATATCTTCACCAATCATTACCATCTGCCTCTTTACTCTAAATCTAGAGCTGGCTTTGCCACTGCAGTGCTACAGGGCCTTATAGCCACCCCTAATGCCTTATAGAACCAGCCACCCTACCTCAGCTTTGGGATTCTACCCACGTGTAATGACTGCAGCAGTGTAACACGATGAACATAGTACAGTTTTGTACCTACCATAAATGTAGATGCTGCAGTCTAGGTTACCCTCCCTCCCTCCCCTCTTACCTCTTACTTGCTGGTACTTACCTAAGCCTTCTACCCTTTGCTACCTATGGGGAGTATTTGCTGGTAACTGAAAGTTTTTGATTGCTTTTCTTGTGTATGTTTTATTAGCAGTTTATATTGCCTACCTTTTTGGGGGCACCTGACATCTGGAGCAAGAAAAACTGAAGAAAATGGCGTTGGCTGCATCTTATATACCCCTGGCGCACTGACGTCAGGGAAGAAGCGACAGCGGACCAAGACTTTGGAACTCTGGCCAACTGAGGGGACCGCCTGACGGCAGGATAACCCAAGTGTAATGACTGCAGCAGTGTATACACTCGAACATCTACATTTATGGTAGGTACAAAACTGTACTTTTTTTTTACAAGCTCGAGGTCTTCAGCTAGCTCAAGGCTAATCCCGTTTCAATGATGCACTAGTGTCCAACTCCGATCTCATTTGCCATGGAAACAGATCGAGAGTTTTCTGTGCTAGCTCAGGCTAAGTACAAACTTTTTCTAAAGAATTTATAGATATTCATTTAAATATTTCATATCTTACTTCAACAAAATAGTTTAGAGGTCATTATACTCTTTATAGTGTACCTTTTGCTGTCCTTTTTGTGAAAAGATAACCTTTAATTATATTTGTTAGGCCGTTGGTTTGTTGGGCCTTTTCTTACCCTATCCCTTATTCTGTAATCAGAATTGATATTTTACTAGCATTATAGTTCGTGTCTTTTGCCTCTAAAGAGACTTTTTCAGTATATTAGATAGTTCTATTATTACAATGTGTTTTATAGTATAGTTTATATAAATAGTTAGCTTTTATGATTGTGTTATATATTGCCTTTACTAGTTAGATATCTGCAGTAGTCAGTTTAAATTAGAGGACTTTCTTTTTTCATCCAAAGGGATTTTTTTGTGTGTGCGTGTGTTTCCCTTTGGTATTGGTCTTTACATTTGTAGGTATAGTTATAAATATATTTTGTTACTATAACCTCGTTTAAGCTAGAGAGGTCCAAGTAAATTCTTACCTCTTCTCACTAACTTGAGACAAATTTGTTTTGAAAAATGTCTAAACAGTTGAAGGAAACAAAACCGTCCGGTTTTAAGAAGTGTCTTAATTGTGGGCAAAAAAAATGTCACTGATGGTCGCATGGAACGCATATATTGCTTGGGAGCGATTCATTTGCAGGACTCTTGTGCTATATATCATTCATTTAGCTCAAGAGTCCTGCATGGGAGGAAAAACAAACTGATTTTAAAAGGGCTCCTAAAGTCCTCATTTACTGAAAGCCTTGAACAAGGTCAAGAGACTCAAAGTAAGTCCCCTACTTCTGAAAAGTCATCATAAAGATCTTTGACATCATCAATCAGTCATCTGAAAGGGCACCCAGATTGTCTCTGACTGTATCGAAAAAAGTTCACACTGAAAAAAACTCCACTATCTTCAAAGACAATGGTTATACAAGTAAGGAGCCAGTCTCCAGCATTGGAGCTGGTATCTCCAACTTTAAGATAGCCATTACTTCAAATGTCTGCATCACCAGTTCCTTCGTCCAGAGTAAGCCTTTCTGATGTGGATCAAATTGTGCAGAGACTGCTAAGGACTCCACTAACCAAATTATTGGAACCAAACCTCAGGGCTTCAGTACCGACTGGACCTTTCCCTTCTACCTCGATTCCTCCTCTGACCCGACCAGTGGTCTTGGAGCCAGAATGCATGGAGCCGATGGTGATGGGTTTGTTGAAACCAAGACCTACTCCAGGATCTTCGGTTCCGACTGCTCAGACTACCTCGGTGCCACCCGTGGACTCTAGGAGCAGACACTCGCCGGTCAGGTCTGGGGGGGGCTTAGTGGAGCCAACTCTTCCTCTCGGAGCCTTGGCTCGGGTGAGCTCAGGTCCTACCTCTGCTTCAGAACCTACTCCTGTGATGCCGAGGATGCCCCTTGGTTCCTCTGAGCCGGAGGGTTCTTCAGCCCAGGGGAGTGAAGCCTTTGAAGCTATGAGGAGAGCACTGTCCTCAGACAGCCTCATCATCTGCTGTACCCATTCCATTCCTTAGAGCACCAGTGTCCATCTCAGCCAAACCAACTCTACAGAAATGTAGAGACCCAGAGCTTCAGGAAACCTCAGTGGGTGGTCATTTATCTCCTGAGACCTCTCTGGAATGCCCTCCTGAAGAGGCTCCTCTGAAGAAAACTTGCAAGAGGAAGCATTTGGACACCCCACAGGAGTCAATCACATCAGACATGGACCTCGAATCAGAAGGGTACCCACGGTTGCCTTCTGAGGATGTCTCTTTTGTAGACATCCATGAGATCCTAAGGCAAAGAGGTGGATGTAAGTCCATCAACCCTACTGAAGAGGAGTCTGTGTACCTGAAAGCCTTTGCGTCTCGACCCTCCACCTCTTGGGGTGTCTGCCTTTTGACGAACTTCTAGAATTAGTTTGTCGAAAGGTATGGGAGTCTCCAGACACAGTGGAGCCTGTCCTTAGGAGGCCTAATAAGTTCATAACCAGCACTGTTTTTCTAACCAAAGGTGTTCCTGTAGATGCTATGGTGGTGGTGGCAGCCACAGAGGAGTTATCAGAGACATCCTCATCTGTTCATCCTCAAAATAAAGATTTGTGTACGATGGACAGATATGGAAAAGCGCACCTTTTCATCAGTGGCCCTTACTCTCAGGTCCCTAAATTACTTAACCCAATTTACGAGATTAAAGAGAGATCTCATAAAGAACTAGGAGATTCTCTCCAGGGTTCAGCAGCTGACGGCATATCACTGAAAGTATCATCCCAGCTCTCCACCCTTAACTCTCTAGTGAACTCATCCATGAGGCTTATCTCTTGCGCAGCTAATGGAGTGAGTAGGCCAGCAAATTCAGGAATTGCCCTTAGGAGACGCTCTTATATGTGCCTCATTAATTTCGCAAAACCCTTTAAGTCAACCTTCATAAACACCCCCTTTGATGGTTCAGCCCTTTTCAGACCTAAAGTAAAAAAAACCCTAATCAGGTGGGAGTAGGAGGGAAAGACACTCTCTGCCGTGGGAGAACATTTTTCTACCCATTCCAGACCCTATCCCAAAGGTCAAAATGGGGGAAAGATGTGGTTCAGTAAATCCCAGAAAGTTTTTCCTGACACACGTGGTGAATCCTCCTTCAGGGGCAAAGGAGGAGGAAATAACAGAAGACTCGCCCAAGCGGCAGAGGGGCGTCCGCAAAACTAGGGTGACTGGGAATCTTTTCCGGTAAGCCCTTTCAGCGCTCCTGATAGAGGCCCGCCTGTCCCACTATATAGGCAGTCAGGGGATGCTTGTCTTTGCATCCAGTCACCTGGCTAAAAATTACAAAAGACAGTTGGGTGCAAAGAATCCTATCCAGAGGTTATTCAATACCCTTTTCAACACCATCTTCTCCATACAAAAGAATCCTGGATGTTCCACCCAATCACAGGGATCAAGCAACCATAGAAATTCAAAAGTTGCTAGAAAAAAGAGCCATCCAGTTAGTTCCCGCAAACTAAATAGGATCCAGCACTTACTCAAGATTCTTTTTAGTGCCAAAGGAAACAGGGGACTGAAGACCTGTTCTAGATCTCAGCAGACTGAATAAGTTAGTAAAAGACAAAGTTCCGGATGGTCACATTGCAGTTGATACTTCCCTTTCTAGTGAAAGACCATTGGATGTGGTCAGTAGATCTCCAGGATGTGTACTACCACATAAAAATGGACAGGCCATCCAGGAGTCATCCTCTCTTTCGGCTGGGAGCCAGTCATTTGGCCTCATGGCAGTAGTCACTGCTCATCTGTGGCGGCTAGGATTCCGGGTGTTTCCATACTTGGACGACTGGCTCCTAACCGCCACCACCAAGCAACTACTAATTCTAGCAAGGGACACAGCCTTACAACTATTCGCACAGTTAGGGATTACTGTCAATTACAAAAAAAAAACTGTCTTATTGCCATCTCAGCATACCGTTTTTATGAGAGCAGAATTAAACACAAAAACAATGATAATAAATCTTCCAGAAGAGAGAATTCAAGTCCTTCGAAATCAAGTCCTAATCTTTCTTCACAAAAGAAAAGTCCAAGCCAGACAGGTTCTGAAAGTACTAGGTACAATGGCAGCTACTATCACAGTAATTCCTCTGGCTCGCATGGATGTGAGGATCCTGCAATGGCTTCTTTCTGCCTAGTGGTCAATGCAGACATTTCCTATGTTCCACAAAATAATCCTGATGTCAGCTTGTTAAAAAGACCTCCTTTGGTGGCTTCACTCAGACCAGGTGAAGATAGGGAGGCCCTTTATTCCCCCAGCTCCCTTAGCCACAGTGACCACAGATGCTTCCCAGATTGGGGGGGGGGGGGGTGGCAGCATTATCTAGGAAAGACAAGGCACGTGGCAAGAACACTAGGTTCATTTGCACAGCAATGTTCTACAGATGAGAGCAGTGCTTCTAGTGTTAGCATTCCAAGACTCTCTACCTGTAGGAACAATTGCAATTCAGACAGACAATATGTCAGTGGTATGGTACATAAACAAACAAGGAGGAACCATATCTTAACCCCTATGTCACGAGGCCCTGAGAGTATGGCAATGGGCTACGTCCTTCCTACACTTTCTAGTAGCAACGCACATCCCGGAGAAATCCAACATGATCGCGGACAAACTCCACAGATACTGATGCCACACAAGTGGCCCCTCAAACAAGAAGTAGCAGAGAGCATTTTCCACAAATGGGGCCAGCCTTGCTGCGACTTCTTCTCCACGTCCACAAACACAAAATGCAGCGACTACTTTGTCCTGATTCCCCCTCAGTGGAAGTCCTCGAGGGATGCACTTGCACACGATTGGCACCCGGGTCTCCTATATGCTTTTCCCTCCTTCCCATTAATACCAAACACCATTCAGAAAGCCTCATTATTGGGAAGGACCTTAATCCTGACTTTTACTGGCCTCGTCAAGTTTGATTCCCCTTCCTACAACCTCATCTTCAGGAGGAACCTTGGATCCTGGACCCAGTACCGGATCTTCTGATACATTCATCAGAAGTTCTCCATCCATCTCTCAAATCCCTCATATTGACAGCTTGGCCGGTTCCCAACATAGCCAGCTTACAAAATCTTTCATTACCCACAAGACACATTTTAATATCTTCTCATAAGTCTTCAACAAGAAGATTATACCTTAGCAAGTGGAAAAGATTCACAACTTGGGCTCTGCAGAATAAAATTGATCCCTACCCTGCACCCCCTTCTTCCATCTTAGAATTTCTAACAAGTCTTTTCAAAGAAGGTGCAGCAGCTGCTACTATTAGGGTGCAATTAGCAATCTCAAATTTTCATCTAGGTGAAAATGGACAAAATATTTTGTCACCCAGATTGTGCAAAGCTTTTTTTAGGGCACTTCTCTTTTAAGGCCACCAATAAAATCTCCACTACCACCATGGAACCTCAAATCTGATATTGTTAATCCTCGTTCATTCCTTACATATGGGTATCTGTTCCAACCTCTGAACCGAGCCGGCCATCTTCCAAGCTCACGTCAGCTACAAACGCTCGAGCTAAACTCTTACCCAGAATTCCCCTCTCCCTGTTTACCCCAGGTTTCGTTTACCGCATCGCCATTCTCTCGTGTCAAGCTGCTTCACTTGAGCTAAGTATAGATTTTTGTTGTCAGACTAGTCTAATATAACCTTTTCTGTCAGAAAAAAGTTTCTAATTTGTTGTCTCTTACCCTATCTTCTTGAGTTTCCTTCTGTTTACTTTGCACTTTTTATCACAAGGTATTTCTCCCTTACTATCGTTGGTAAACCCTTCCTTTCTTCATTACCTTCGGGTATTCTTACGTACCATTGCTGGTATCCTTTCTTCTGTGTCCTTTTCTATCATGGCAGATAAAAAAGGTAGTCCAGGATTTAAAAGGTGTTCAGATTGTGGAAACAAATTACCTACATCAGTTGCACACTCTGTTTATTGCTTGGGTATGTCTCACTTATCTGTTGACCCACCCTGTGGTATTTGTAAAAATTTTTCCAATAGAACTTTGAGAGGAAAAGTAAGTTGTTGCTGAAGGAACTTCTTAAATCTCCCTTTTCAGCGGCTGTTTCTGGGTTGGAGGCTTCAACCCCTCCTAGAGCCCATAAGAAAATATTGGATGATCCTACAAAGGCAAAGTCTCTGCCTTCGTCCCCGACTGAGGACTCCCACCAACCAAGACCTAAGAAGGCTAAAGTTTGTGCTTCGGAGCTCACTGTCAGCCCCAGCACTTTCGGTGCCTAGTCCTTCGGCACCATCAATGATTTCGGATCCGTCTACTGTAGCCTTTACTATATCGGTACCTTGGTTCAGACTGCTGCGACTACTACATTGGCACCGTCTGTTCAGTCGGCGCAGACCTTGACCACGTCGGCTCCGACATCTTACTCAGAAGCGACGCCTCAGTTATTGGCACTGATTTTGTCGGTTCCAGCTTCGGTACCGGCAACCACTTCGGCACCGATCTTTTTGTCAGTGCAGACCGTGACCTCAGCACCAATGATTTCCTCGGTACAGACACCTGTAGTCCAGTCTCTCTCAGCACTGTTGTTCTCAGTGCGGACTGGTGAGGTGGGCACCGAGCTTCTCTCTTCTGTGGACAGACCTGTTTCCCCCTCAGCTGTCTCCCTGAGGTCTACTAGAAGCCTTTCTGAATATGACTTGTTGCGTCTTGTGGATCAAGTGCTTCTGGCCAGAGGTATCCTGCCCCCCAAGACTTATCTTTCCTTGGGAGGTGATCACTCATCGTCAAAGACCCCTTCTTATTCTCCTCCTTCATTGCCTTTGAAGTCCATTGATATAGCACAGTCTTCCCCCTCTATGGTTCCTTTTATGGACCTCACTGAGGAACCGCAGTTGCCTTCATGGCAGGAGAGTTTTGCTACGACCCAGGATGATAATTGTGATGCGCGTAATTTGTTGTTTCACAGCCATCCGGGGACTCTGGGTTGGCAGGCTAAGACACTTAGTGGAGGGGTGACCCCTGTCCTGGACACTCACCCCTCTTCAGGTGGACCAGCCTTCCAACTGATGGAGAAGGCTCTGGCTTCTGCTGGCGATACTGTGCTGTCTATCTCCCCGCCCTCCTCTGGACCGCTATGTTCACAAGTCGCACCTAGCGGACACCGGGCGGAAGGGCCTCAGGACATATTTCCACAGGAAACCCCCCTTTCCATTGTCTTCCCCAGCTTCCCCCTCTGAGGAAGTTCACCGGAAAAGTTTGTGCAAGAGGAAGCACATGGACTCCACAGAGGAGTCCCTCACTGAAGAGACGGACTTTGATGATGGGGAAAGATCCCCTCGGTCACCCTCTGAGGTATCCTTTGGTGATATCCTCGAAATCCTTAAACAGAGAGGTGACTGGCAGCCCTCTAATCCGACCTCTGAGGAGTCTGTGTTCCTGCAGGCTTTTCGCGCCTGGCCCCCTACCTCCTAGGTTACTCGTCTGGCTTATCGTGCAGCGTGCTTGGAAGGCTCCTGACAACAGTCGAGGCTATTCCCCGGAGGCCAGATAAGATTTTGTCCCCTCCTTCTATGGATCCCCATTGGTCTAAAGGTCTTCCTGTGGATGCTGTGGTGGTGGCAGCCGCAACCAAAAAGGATTTGGCGGAAGAAGAAAGCCAGACTGTTCATCTGCCCAACAAAGAGTCCCGGGACCTGGACAGGATAGGGAAGCGCACCTTTGCATCAGCGACCTTTGCTATCAGGTCCCTGAATTATATGGCACACTTTACTAGACTACAAAAGGATTTAATTTCCGAGCTCTCTGAAACCTTGGCTGGTGCCATGTCTGATGAGGTCCGTGACAAAGTGGCCTCTCAGCTGGCCACCATTGAGTCAATATCTAACTCCTCCATACGACTGATATCTTGCGCATCAGAAGGAACAGCTAGAGCGGCGGGTTCAGCTGTGGTCTTGAGACAAGCCTGGATGCTCTTGTGCAATTTCGTGGAACCCTTTAAGGCTTCCTTTGTTAACACTCCCATTGAAGCCTCCTCGTTGTTTGGACCCAAAGTTAAAAGCACACTGGCCAGATGTGAACAGGACGGCAAGACCCTTTCTGCTGTAGGTGTCCGTTATTCTTCCTGTGCTTTCTCCCGAAACCAAGAGAGTGGGAAGATGTGGTTCAAGAAGTCTCAGGGTCCTTTCCGTGACACACCGGCCGAGTTCTCCCCTAGAGGCAGAGGAGGAAACTCACAGGGAAGACGCCCCTTTCGGGGCAGAGGGGGTCTGCATAACCAGGGTTCCAGGGACTCGTTTCCTGGCCAATCCTACCAGCGCTCCTAAAGAACGGCCCAACTCCTTATCTCTGGAGGTGGTTGGGGGTCGTTTCTCCTTGTACCCTTCTGCCTGGCTAACCATCACAACAGATTCTTGGGTTCAAAGGATTATAACCAAAGGTTATCATATCCCCTTCGATCTTTGTCCTGTCCCTGCAAAAAACTTTCCCAACATTCCACACAGTCAAAGGGAAGAAACAGCACTAGAGATAGAAAAGCTGCTAAGAAAAAGAGTCATCCAAATAGTCCCTCCAGACCAGATAGGATCCGGATTCTACTCAAGACTATTTTTGGTGCCAAAGAAAATCGGGGACTGGAGACCAATTTTGGAACTCAGTGTATTGAACAAGTTTGTAAAAGTACAAAAATTCCGGATGGTCACAATACAGTCTATCCTCCCGCTTTTGGAAAAAGACGATTGGATGTGCTCGATAGATCTTCAAGATGCGTACTACCACATAAAAGTGGACAGGCCATCAAGAAGATTTTTGCGCTTCCGTGCTGGAGCCAGTCACTACCAGTTCAGAGTACTGCCCTTCGGACTCTGTACAGCCCCCAGAGTGTTCACAAAAGTGCATGGCAGTCGTCACAGCTCACTTGCGACTATAAGGATTCCAGGTGTTTCCATACATAGACTGGCTCATCTCCGCCCCCACCAGACATCTACTGGAAGAAGCCCTGGCATACTCTCTCCTCACTGCACAAAGGCTAGGCATAACCATAAACTGGCAAAAATCCAATCTCACCCCATCTCAGTCCACAGAATTCATAAGGGCTCATCTTGGATACAAAGAATTGCAGAGCATCCATTCCAGAGCACAGAATTCTAAGGATAAAGAACAACTGATCCCGATCCTTTCAAGGGAGAAATCCACAGCTCACTATGTCCTACAGCTGTTGGGTTCCATGGCAGCCTCCATCACCATTGTCCCCCTGGCCAGGTTTCATATGAGGCTTCTACAATGGCTACTGCTCACCCAGTGGTATCCTTTTCAGCCAAGATTCGAGTAACCCACAGGTGCAAACAGGATTTAAATTGGTGGATGACCCACAACCCGTCACAATGGTCATGCCTGTTCTCCCCCCAGCAGCCCAAGGTTACAGTGGCCACGGACGCCTCTCTGATTGGGTGGGGGGGCTATGTCAGGGACAGACAGTCCAAGGCACTTGGTCCAAATTGGAGGCCCAACTGCATATAAATGTTCTATAGCTGAGGGCAGTGCTTCTGGCGTTGCAAGCATTCCATCCCCTGCTGCCGTCTGGGACGATTGCGATACAATCAGACAACATGGCAGTGGTCTGGTACATCAACAAGCAAGGTGGAAACAAATCTTACCCCCTTTGTCGAGAGGCCATGAGGATATGACAATGGGTGATGGCTACCAACAGTTTTCTTTTAGCAACGCACATTCCTGGGAGTTCCAATGTGATAGCAGACAGACTCAGCAGGTGCATTCTACAACCTCATGAGTGGTCCCTGAATCCCTTGATAGCGGAGATCTTCCACCACTGGGGCCGTCCTTGCTGTGACCTCTTTGCATCCCCGACCAACTACAAATGCAGCAACTACTTTGCCCTGATTCCCCCTCCGGACAGTCACCCAGGGACACTCTAGTCCATGATTGGCCCTCGGGTCTTCTTTATGCATTCCCACCTATTCCTCTCATTCCCCAGTTTCTGAAGAAAGACCGTCGGTTGAAGAGCAAGGTGATCCTCATAGCACCATATTGGCCTCGTCAGATTTGGTTCCCCTTCCTTTCGCCTCACCTGCTAGATCAACCATGGATTCTCCATCCAACCCCGGAATTGATCTTACATCCGCAGAACCTGATTCATCCCAACTTGGACAGCCTGAAGCTCACAGCTTGGCTCCTCCATTTCCCTTGATTGCCAGGCAGAATGATCTTTCTTTACCAGTACGGGACATTCTTATTGCATCTCATAAGTCTTCCACTAGAATTACTTATCTAAGCAAGTGGAAAAGATTTACCTGTTGGCTGAAAGAAAAACAAAGTAGATCCCTTCTCAGCACCGGTGTCGATAATACTAGAGTATCTGGCCGACCTATTTCAATCGGGTCTATCGACCTCTACCATTAGAGTTCATTTGGCTGCAATATCTAATTTCCATGAGGGTGTCCAAGACTCCTCTCTTGTGTCACAAATTATGCAAGACCTTCATAAAAGGTGTGAATCATTTGAAGCCCCCTTTTAGAGAACCTATTAAACCATGGGACCTATCATTAGTCCAAGATCTGACAATGCCACCCTTCAAACCAGCTTCTTACAACCTCAAATATTTGTCATGGAAAACCTTGTTTTTGGTCACCATTACTTCTGCTAGACATATCTCTCAGCTTCAAGCCTTATGCATCAAGAGTCCATACTTGATTTTTCATAGAGATAGTGTCTTTGAGAACTAATCCTTCATTTCTGCCAAAAGTGATCTCTGAAATGTCCATTAATCAAACCATTGAATTGCCAGTTTTCTTTCCCAGTCATTCAAATAGAGGAGAGTATTGCCTACATACCCTATATATTCACAGGCAAATTCGCTTCTACTTGAACAGGACTAGGTCCTCTCGTAAATCTGACCAGTTATTCTTGGCCTATTCTGGACCTAGATTAGGATCTGCTGTTGCTAAGGTCACATTGGCTAGATGGTTGAAAGACTGTGTAACCTTCATTTATACACAACGTAATATCCCATTGCCTACTATCATAAAGGCTCATTCTACAAGATTGGTGGCACCTTCTGCTGCCTTCCATGCCAGAGTTTCTTTACATGACATCTGTGCAGCTGCAACTTGGGCTACGCCTCATACCTTCATCAGTCATTACAAATTGGATTTGGCCTCCAGGGGAAGAGCATCTTTTGGTTCTATGGTGCTCAGGAATGTCCTTCCATGAGAGCCTCCCAGGAATTAGAGGTAGCTGGGGACTCTGTCTCATGCGTAAGGAATGAATGAGGTTAACAATATCAGATAAAGAAGTTATGTCTTACCATAACATTCCATCTGTTTTGTTGATCCTCGTTCAGTCATTACGACCCTCCCTCCTTCCCCCTCCTGTGGCTTCTAGTGGATCTCACCATCCGGTTCTTTTAGGTCATTTGACCAGAGGTAGCCTCTGTCTTCTTTTGACTTGTAAACTCAATCTGAGGTAACAGGGAGAGGGGAAATTCTGGGTAAGAGTTTAGCTCGAGAGTTTATAGCTGACGCGAGCTTGGAAGATGGCCTACTCTGTTCCGAGGTCGGAACCGATACCCATACATAATGACTGAACGAGGATCAACAATACAGCTGGAACGTTATGGTAAGACGTAACTTCTGTTTTTGTTCTATCCAGGATAGTACTTCCACCATTTGAACCTGCATTATCATGTGATCTAAAATATGTAACTTGGAAAACTATCGTCTTGGTGGCCATCACTTCAGCCAGAAGAGTATCAGAAGTACAAGCACCGTCAATCAAACCCCCATATTTATTGTTTCACAATGACACTTTCACTGCATACAAATCCATCTTTCTTGCCTAAAGTGTGTTCAGAATCCAACTTAAATCAGACAATAGAGTTACCGGTCTTTTTTTTTCCTAAGTATGGCAATAAGGCAAAATACATGGTACACCAACTTGATGTACACAGTTGCGTTTCTATTTACATAGAACAAAGGATTTCAGAAAGTCTGACCAACTTTTTGTCTCTTATTCAGATGCTAAGAAAGGTACATCGGAAGCCAGAACGACACTCTCCAGATGGTTATCTGACTGTGTTTCCTTTACTTATGATTCAGTAAATATCAGTAAATAAAAAGCTTCCAGATAGAATGAAGACTCATTCAACTGCCACTTCAGCCTTTCATGACAGAGTGCCTGTAGATACCATTTGTGCAGCAGCAACTTGGGCAAGACCACATACCTTTATTACTCATTACAAAGTAGACATGGCCTTCAGGGACAGGACCTCTTTAGGTCCACTGTGCTGATAAATTTACTCTCGTGAGCCACTCAAGACTAATGGTGCTAGGGACGCTGTTCCATCAGTAAGAATTAATGTGAGATAGGACAACTTCACGTAAAGAAGTTATGTTCTTACCATAACGTTCCATGTGAGTTGTCCATCTTGCCATTCATTCTTACGTCCTTCCCTCCAACCCCCAGCCTGTGGATTCTGGTAGAACTGGACCTTTTATTCAGTTTGGACAAATCTTTCATGTTGACCCTGTTCAATTGCTTTACTAGACAAAGTTTTATGTATATTTGTATGTGTGTGTGTGTGTGTGTGTGTGTGTGTGTGTGTGTATATATATATATATATATATATATATATATATATATATATATATATATATATATATATACATATATATATATATATATATGTATATATTTTTTTTCATATATAGGCGAATATAGTTAGAGGCAAAAAAGATCTGAGTTGGACACTAGTGCATCATGGGATAAGGGATTAGCCTCGAGCTAGCTGAAGACATCGAGCTTGTAAAAAACGGCTGAGTTGGAGCCGAACCCATTAAGAATGAATGGCGAGATGGACAACTCACATAGAATGTTATGGTAAGAACATTACTTCTTTTTTGTGCTTGTTAATTGGACTTCATGAAAGTTAGCTGTCTCATATGGAAAACTTGTAAAGATGGGATTGATATGTAAATACTGCAGATTTGTTTTCTGCATAGTTTGTGTGTATTGTGAGTACATAGTAGTTGCTAATATGTATCCATTTATTTTATTTATATTTGTTTACTGGGGAAAGCCAGCTGGGCAATAATCCATTTTCAGAGGCAGCCCTCAATGCAAAGCCTCTATCATATTAAGGAGAATAGACAAAGGGTTTGGTCTTAATGGTAGTGTACCACTGAAACCTGCACTCAAAGCAAGAAAATCATGTCATTAACTTTTATTGGGTTACTATGGATATTAATTTTATGTGATTGTTTAATTGATGTTCTTAATGTATTTAAGATCGTGTTTTGTTAGAGATTTTATATGGTCTGATGAAGTGCAGTTGGCACAAAAGTGATTACCCGAGTTTGTTTTATTAAACTATTTCTTCAGCCAAGGTGATTGGTTGTTCAAGTTTTACTGTGTGGGTCTAGTTTTGTCAGCCAACCTTTAATCGTTTGTATTGTATTTCGTGAAGATGTCTGTAACTGTCCCGGCTAGGCTTCTGTATATTAGTCAAAACCTTGTCCACCCCCCCATAGTGCCTTTTTTAGACATTGCCAACCTGATGAAGCATCCAGCATTACTAACCCAACCCAAAATTATCTAAAGGTGATGCTGCTCAATAGCAGGGGTCTAAACAAAAAAAAAAAAAAACTCTACTCCCTGCAAGCTCTCCCAGTCCAAGAGAATATACATGTCTGTGTATTTACTGAAACAGGGTTTAAAGCAGTGGTGCACAACCTTTTTGTGGGAAGGGCCACTACATGAATTCTTAATGCATCTGCGGGCCACCTCAAAACATACTAAGTCGTTATGAGTTAACAATAGTTACAGGTGACTGGCATTTTTACTTAAGACATCAGTCATGAAATTGCCTGTTTTGTGCATCAACTTTGCATTTAACTTTATTCTGGCTTGCCATGACTTGTGACAAACTCTTGCAGAAAGTTACGTCTGTTTACAGGCTACAAGTTATAAACAAAGAAAGAATAGTTGCTTCCATGGCTAAAATTAGAGGTGTGCGCAACTGCAGTCAATTAGGTAAGTAAGCATGTGCTGGAAAGTTTTCATGACTGGAGTAAGGCATAGCATTTTTTCACTTTTTTAAAATTTTTTGGTTCCACTCTGGGGGCTGGATGGCACGTGGTGGGTTGGATTTGGCCCCCGGGCCAGATGTTATGCACCACTGGTTTAAAGCCTCTGAGCATCCTAACGGTGCAAGGCTATAAAGCCTTCCACATGTTTAGACCATGATTGCACAGAAAGGGCTATAAGATGGAGGTGTCTCAATTTACATCAAAAGCAATCTCATCTCAGGGCTGGTCAAGCAGTCTGACATACATGAGCTTCTTTATGTGCATCTAACCATAAGCAAAGTCCCTTACCTTATCTTTGCGAGCTGTAGGTCCCATTATATGACCCAGGAAATCTATACCTATTACTTTAAAAAAATATATATTGAGTCATTTCCTATACAGCCCTACACCATACTGACAGGTGACTTCAACTACCCCCATTATAAAGTGGGAATCATATACAACCTGAGACTGTCAGAGACAGAGATTATGAGTATGCATCCTCTGGACCAGCTAGTCAATACATCCACTAAGGGCAACATCCTTGACCTAATCCTCACCAAGGGTGGAATGTTGCACCCCAACAAGTGTAATATCCCCACTGGTCAGGTTGCACCATAAAGTTGTTTCATTCAAAATAAAAATAAAACCAGTCACCAGTTGATCCTGGAATTTTTTAAGAATTATTCCTAGGCAAACTTCATACTTTAAGTGACACCCTGGCAAAATTTCAAGCCTTTTCAAACCCTGGGAACACTACTGTCTATGCAGAATCATTCAGAAAAACCTTTTACAATAATGTGTACAGCTACAAATGGGTAGCGGTACCTACTCAAAATAAGCACAGGACAAACTCAAAAACACAAGCTACCCTGGTAGAAACCAAATGTCAATAGGTTGTATTAGAAAGTTAGAAAATCCTGGCCAAAAATAGGAAATGCAGTTCTCAACAAGGTAAGCCCCCCTAATCAAACTAAACAACTTGGGGAATTACGTCTACCAAAGCCAATTTGAGGTATAAGTAGCCTCCCAGGTCACGGACAGCCTTCAGCTATGTCTGAAATTTCAAAGGCAGTACATAAGTGTGGCAGACATATGTTGTACATAGACATCTATACTGAACCAGAGGATATTGCAAATCTACTGGAAGGATACATTCGGCTCCAATTTTAACCAGCTTTCTCTCCCAGACACCTTTCAAGAAATGCCCAACTTCCTAGTGAAAGTCAGGGTCTCATTGCACTCTGCATGGCCAAAAACAGTGTTAATGGGACCTGACAGTATTCCAGGATGCCTCTTTAATAGCATGAAACATGACCTGTTTGTGGCTATTAGAAGCACTATTCAGTTGTACCCTGTAGATTTGTGCCAAGCAAATGGAAAACTACAGCTGTGACAAGAGCAAGTCATCCATGGACCCAGTAAACTACTGACCTATAAGCGTGACTAGCCTGATATGTAAGACCATGGAAAGAATAATTATCGGCATGATAAATAATGACGTAAGAAACTTGCAGACTTTGGATCCAAGCCAATTTAACTGGATTCTACAACTTTTAATTGATAGCAGTTAGGTTTCATCAAGGGCATGTCATGCCTACTGAATCTGGTGGACTTCGAGAAGGTCGCCAAAGCAATGGACTACTGTACTGTGCATACTACCTACCTCAGCCTGGACAAATCATTTGACATAGTACTCACTCAGGCAGTGTGGAAAAGCTCACAAACTTTGGTCCCTACGTCACCCACTGGATACCTTGCTGTCTCACAGGTAAGGCACAAAACATCAGGAGTGGTAAGTCTATTTCAACAAAAAAAAAGTCACTAGCAGTGTCCCCCAGGGTTTGGTGCTGGAGCTGCTTCTGTTTGGCATCAGCATCTCTGAAGTCAAGGCTAATGTTAATGCCTCTTCCTGACCAAGTTTGCAGATGATTGCAAACTGGGTGCAATCATAGAATCCTCCAAGGGCACAGACCTCTGCCAAGAAGGCCTGACACAGATGTAACTGGTGCCAGAGTCATGGTCTAAAACTTCATGCCAAAAAATGCATAATAGTATCTTTTGGAAAGTTAACCATCCCTGGACATTACTGCATTGATAAGAATTTCCACTGTAGTCAGGGATTTGAGAATGGATGTAGACAGTGGCCTTTGACCATCATGAGTTTACTGTAGTAAGGAAGTCATTTTGCATTGCACAACTTATATGGTAGGGTGTGGTGTTTAGGCCTGAAGATGTCATTGTTCCTTTGTACTCATTAGACCAATCATTGAATACAATGCCCATTTGGTATATACCTGACTAGACATATGCAACAACTGGAGCATCCGCAGAGATTCCCAACAGAAAGTATATAATGAAGATAACATGCCCTACACAGACCACCTCAAAGCCCTATCTTTGTTCTCTGCTTCCTATAGCTGATGAAGCAATCTATACCTGGCCTTCAAAGCATTCCCTGATCATAGGATCATAGAAAATTACTAGGCTAAAGGCCCTAGGACCCTTGCAAGTCTAGCCAAGTTCTTACCCTTATTTCCACGATCAGCACCTATTGCCCCTGTCCAAGAGGGACACAGGTGGAACCCCTGGGGTGAATTTACGGTCACCCATGCAATTGTCCAGATTGCATTTGAAGAGGGCCAATGAGGTGTTCTGTTTGACATGAAGTGTGAGTCTGTTCCAAAGGTGTGGGAACCTCTGGGAGACAAATCTGTCCCTCCAGCAGGTTTTAGTAATGTCACATACCAGGTTAAGGTCTTTGGAGCAAGTAACCTGTGTACCATTTGACTTGCAGATACGTAGCATTTCCAGTAGTGCAGTGTCAGAGATTGCCTTGTATGCAAGGCAGAGAATCACCTCTGAGTAGTCTGCATGAAACAGAATAAAGTGACAATAATATCAGATGATCCCCGAAGAACAGATGCTGAAGACCTTGAGTTTTCCTTGTGAGGAGCCTTTGTGGTTTCTCCAATTGCTGCAGGCGCTTAGAAAGGTACATACCAAAAAAGGCATCGTACTCTATTATTGGCCTGATGAGGGAAGAGTACAGGGAGGTTACAATTTTTTTTTGAATGCAATGCCCTTACTTAATGAGATGAGCAATGTGGAATGCCCTTCTTACCACTGGAGACATGGTGGTCAAAATTAAGGTGGCTGTCAACCTGTGTGCCCAGGTCTGTCACCACTGAGTGCATACTTAAGGCATTGCTATTGATGTAGTAGTTAGCAGGAACATAGCTTTTACTGAAAGGAATGATGATACATTTTTTTAATTGAGTTTAAGGCCATGACTTTGGCATCAGTCATTTGTTTAAGACCCTCTTGTAGGATGTTGGCATCTTTTGGAGATTCTGTGACCACCCCCAGTTTGCATAAACTTTGTCAGCCACAAACCCTTCATTTTTGCTTATACTTTGGAGAAATAGATTCCAAACAGTAGAGGTCCCAGTACTGATCCCTGTGGAACACCACTGGTTACAGGTCTGCTGCTGTAGGTGGACTCTCCTATTTTGACCATGAGTTCCATCAGTGAGCCAGTTAGCAACCCATCTAATGATATAAGGGTTGATGCCTAGCTGGGTAAGTTTGTCAGATTGATTCAACTCTTATTGACCTGTTGCACATCCTCAAAACACTCGCTGAGAGTGAAGTGTGGGAGGCCAAAGGAAGACATTTGCTGCAGGAGTTTTCTGTGTGATAGTGTCAGAGGCTTTGGATGAGTCCAAGAATAAGGTGGTTACAAATCTGGCATTGTCTCTGACTTTTTTGGCTTTCTTGATTTCTTGGAGTATGTGATGGTAGTGATTGTGTAATGTGCTGGATGAAAACTCTGTGTGTGTGAGATGATGATGGAGCTACTGAAGTAGTTGTTTGAGCACTCTCCCAGAATTTGAGAGAGGATAGAGAATTAACGGGTCTAAAGTTGGATATCTCTGAGTTCTTCCCCTCTATGGAGTGGGTTATGTGCAACTTTTTCCAGAAGGTTGGAACAAACATAGGATTCTTGTATAATATAGTCCTATCAGATAAGATTGAAATTGGGTATGCTGTGGCATTGTCTGCTGTCTTATGATATTATGGTGTTAGGCTAGCTGAGGATGATGAGCAGGATTAGAAATAATTTTTTATATTTGAAATAGAGTCAGTTTTTATGATAAAAGGTAAGGTAACAGTAGTAAAAGGGGATTGGAATGTGAGACAAGGGTATTCGAAGGGTTACTGTTGGTAAGGGCAGCTTATGCTATGTATGAAATTATGCATTAAACTGGCTAGCAATTTCAAGTGAAGGGTTAGATGAAGGATTTGGATTAGTTTTTGTTTCTGGGTGTATTAATTCTTTGATGGAGGAACAGAATTTCTTGTAGAGTGCAGTGGTACAAAGTTGTTTTTAACTATGTAATTTGAGGTAAGAAATAAGTATTTCTGCATTGTAGAACTTTGAATGCTTTTGGTGTTTGGAGTGAGTTTATAAGAATTAGAGCGTAGGATGGCTGTACTACCAGGATTCTTAAGTTTTAGGCAAGTTTTGATAATAACCGGAATACAGTATCTGGCTTGTATTGGGCTATCCATGCAGAAAGCTCAGCAGTTTTGGTGCATATGCTCTGTTCTGTGGATTTTTAGAGACACTGTTTATTTTTTGGCGGGAGAAGTTTTGAGGAATTTAGTGGAAGGTGATTTGATAGTCGTTTTATAGTAAGAAATTTGTGAATCAGTGTGCATAAATGCTGATTTGTTTTAGATTAAGAATGTACAACTTTGCAGTAGAGACTGTTAATTTTATTGTCATTCAGACCATGCAGCAGCAGTGCACAGCTGAGCAAAATTGTTTCTCCAAGCTCATGTGCAAACATAAAAACAGAAACAAATGCACATAAGAGTCCAAGCCATCTGAAGGCACCAAATCTGTATTAACCATGCTCAACCCATCACAGTGGCAATTAGTAACTGCAACAATCCTCACCATCCTCACTATCATTATCTTCATCCTCAACACCAGCAATGTCCCAAGTCCCAGACTGGTCCCCTCCAACTCAACAGAATTTAAATCTGGATTCACATAAAAAAACAGTACAGTCAGGTTTCCGCTACCTGCATTCGGCATAACTGCCACCACCTGAAGGCCTGAACGATTACAGTGACCACAGCAAACCACTCCATCCACAACAACCACACTGTCACTAGCTCCATCCTCAACACTAGCAGTGTCCCAAGTCTCAGACCAGTCCCTCTGGCTCAACAGAATTTTAAATCCAAAACCAGTAGCCAGAGTTGTGTTTTTGCTACCTGCATTCGACGTAGCTGCCACTCTTGAAGGCCCAAACTGCCACGGTTGACTCAGTGATCTCCAAATTCAAAGCAAATCCACAAGTTCAAACAAAAGCACCATGACCGCAGATAACTGCACACCCGGCCAAGTCAGACAGACTCCCAAACGGATGACAGATCCCACAAAAAACGCATATTGGGAGCCAGAGTAGCTGCTACCACAGAAGGTGCCACCATCTTAGCTTTAGAGTGACCATGGCAAGTAAGTTAGGTGTTACTGAATAGACTTCTAGCCCTGTGTAAACCTGATAAGAGGGTTTAAAAGATGTGATTTCTTTTTTTTTTTTTTTTTTTTTTTCTGAGTGTTCTTAATGTTTCTCTGTCTTCTAACAGACTGATGCAAAATACATGTATACCCAAGCAAAGCTTCACTTAGGAATCCTCAGTTGTTTTATGTTCATAGTGTCTGAAGAGTCATGTTTTCTAACACCACTCGCTTCCTCGTTGGGTATGAAACATTGGAAAGTGCTGTCTTTGCTTTTGTCACTAGTTTTTATGGTTGCTTAATGATTTTAGTGACCGTGTTTAGTTATTCTGAGACTTTTTTCCTTGTTCTTTGATGTCCCTCAAAAAATATCGTCATATGCTTTTGTGGGAGATGGATGCATACCCTCTAAGGATCATAAGTGCGTTACTCTTAATAAAAATACTTTAACTAGATGAGGTAATCTTGAGAGCTTCAGTTGAATATTGCATCTTAATAATGATAGTAATTTAGATGCCTGCCATTAGGTCTGGTTATTGAATGCTCTTAGAAACCTAGTCTTTGTTTCCTTGCTGATTTGACTGAAAAGGGGGAAAATAGATCGGAGATGTCTCGTGGAAAATAAAAAATGACCCAAAAAATTACCAGATGTTAAGGACATCAGTTAGACAACTGATGAATGTAATACAGTGAAAGGCTCTGCCTGAGTGCCTGATCCTGTGTTGTCAGATTCCCAGATGCTTGCAACACAAATTACTTTTTTTTTTTTCTCTCGCGTTTGATTTTAAAAGATTTGCTGAGGAATATACTTTTCAGTACTATAGAAATCTGTACAACACTCCCAGCAACGTGACCCAGACCTTCCACTGCTTTGGTGAAGGGGAAGCAGAGAGAAGTGAGCCCTCCCTTTCTGATTCAAAAGAAGTTTGATGACATGACAGGGTTAGGTCAGGTATACTGTTTCTTGGATTTAATACTGATGATGACTCCAGGCAATCCTCCCTGAACATATTACCTTTATAGAAACTCTGTATTGTTATGGATTATTTTAAGTTGCAGTGACAAATGTACTCTAAGAAAAGATATGTGGAGCTTTTGCGGTTGAATAACTTGTATCCCCTGCTATTAAGGTCTTCAAAGATTTGTCCCACATGTCTATGAAGCTAGGTTCTTTGCTCCTGATGGTCTAAAAGCAATTCCTAGGAAGGGAACAAGAGTAGTGCCAGCAGAATCCAGTGATAGGCCCCACTGGTAGATCTTTAGAAACGGCTACAGGGCTAAAATTGTGCCAGATGTTTGGTAACCCTTTCTCTAATATATTGCAACATTGGAGTGGAGAGAGGCATACTTACAGATTGAGTTGGCACAAACAATTGGAGATGAGTACCAGACTAGCCTGGACAGCAAAAAGTGCAGGCATGTGCATCAGTATGTGGATATGATACTGGATTCCTGCTACAAGGTTACTGCATTAGAATCTACTGAGGAGACGTACTTGGCTCTGTATCTAGCTTTCCCAGCCTCCTTGATGCTCTGTCTAGGCTTTGGTGGATTTTTTGGCAGCATTTAAGCAGCATGAAGCAAACACTATACGATCCAGTAAGCAAATATTCCATTCTCTTTTTCCCTGGTATTCAATGAATTATCCAGCTGAAGTTTACTCCCTTTCCCAGAAAGCAGATCAAACAAAAGCAGAATAAATGGCGCAGACAGAGTTTAAACAGTTGTCATGCTGAACAGATGTCCTTCCAAATCGCTGTCACAGTATTCTTTACAATAGGGATCCCCTGCAAAGGGCAACCCAACGTACGGCCAGTATACCAAAGCCTTTAGGATGTAATGGATACACCATATATCACGTGTGTGCTCTCTATGCATGACATAGAGCATAAAGGTGACAACCAGACATACCATCCTCAGAACTTTGCTACCAGTCCAAATGCCATCTTCAATCAGTCTGAACTTTCATTCATCTGCTTGTTACCAAACTGCTTTCAGATAAGTGCCCCATTTGTTTTTTTTATTTTCTTAACTTTGTTTTGCTTTTTCTGTCAGTCAGCTTTGTCATCCAGAAGGGAGAAATACCAGTGCGGGTGACAGATTCTCCATAAAGATTGTCACGAGCAGTGTTTGTTTTGTTTAAGCGCTTCCCATAACCATTCGTCTTGTGAGGTTTGTCAAGCTTTCACCCTTAAGATATTGCAGTCTTTCTTCTCTTGCAGTTTACGTGAAGAACCTATGACTTAAACTGTTGGCTATAGAAAGATCTTCTGGCTGGAGAGTCAGCTGTTTGCGAAGAAAAAGACCCAAGAAAGCTTGATCGGATTCTTCAGCTGTACTGCCTCTATCGGATATTGCTCTTGAGACTGGTGAAAGGCCGGAGGATCATCTGGTTTCCTTCTCTGATTCCTCTGCCACAACCGCTTTGGAGGCTGGCATGGATCAGACTCCACACACGTCCATGGCGGCCTTGCAAATGTCTGCTTCAAATGTACAGGGGAAACTGCAGGTGATAATTTCCAAAGGGACGAGGGGGTGTTCCTCAGATTTTAGTGAGGGAAGAGGTTCCAACTACCATTTTAGAATGTCATCAGGATTTAGAGCCTCCTAAATTGCTTAAGGCTGATGTCCACTTAAAAAGAAGCAGAATCCTTTCACCAGCTCCTAAAGATCCTCATAGTGAATCGCAAAACTTCACTCAGGGTCTGTTTAATGCTGTTATGGCTCTGAAGCCTGCCCAAGGGGTTTCTGTTCCTGCTCCTCCGTGGTTTTCTACCCCTCTTAAGAGGACTAGGGAGCAGGTTTCCTCTGATGATGATTCTGATGAAGTCACTTACTTATTCCTCTCACATTCCTTCTCCATTAGACTATGGTTGTGAGGCAGAAGAATCCATCAGTCCTGACTCTTCTTTTGAGGAGATTTGTTTGGTGTGATTGTTTCCAGAATGATGGAACTTTTCAAATGGGACTGTGCATAGGTGTCTGATTTTCAGAAGAGGTACAATGAGCTTCTGCAGATGGAGTCTCCTAGGCTTTGTGCTGTTCCTGCTGATGTTCTTGGTGTTTCACTGTTGCAGTTATCACATTTGGGTTATCCCTGCCAGGGTAGCCCTCAGCCGGTCCAAATACCAGAGGCTTAGTATTTCTGCATTGGTTGCTGTCGCTTCAGGACTGACGTCAGGTTGTCAGTAGTATAAAGTAAGGCAGCCAACACCATTACATCAGTCTTTCTTGCCATGGAACCTGAAGCAAAAGCAGTTCGCATGAGTGCCGGTCGGCCGCTACCTGAGTTTCTTCTACTGAATTGAAGTTGAAGTCTTCTAAAGCGAAGTACCCAGTTGGGGATCATTTTTTCTTGCACTAACCGATGTGAGACAATTATTAACTTTTTCTGACCTGTGGAAAGCAAATAACCACACTAAGACTTTCATTCTTACTGCGTCACTTGTTTAGGCACAGACCACGACATCCCCTGTTGTCGCTTATGTGCTTTGTTCAACACCAGAACTATCCGTCATCGGGCCCTTATTGTAGCTAGATATTTTTGCTTGCACTCCTCAAATTCCGATATGGCTTCGGTAAGCCATCAGACAACAGATCTTCCAAAAAAATGTAACGATAAAGACAGTGACAGACCGCAGAGGTCCAAACCTACCGACAACACTTCCGTTAAGCTAGTCATCCGTTCTCGGGTCATCATTGAGGCATATTCGCAGCCCCTGATGCCTGCTTCTGTGGATTCGCAGGCCGCTACCGAGATCCTTTCGGAGTTCGGTATGCCACACAATTCTTCGACTAAGGATCCTGTGGTCGTCTCTACTTTGGATGGGTCCGGAGCCACTGAGCAGGCACCGGCTTCCGAGGAAGTCCTTCACACTACCGATTCTCGACACAAACCAACATCTTCTTTCGTGACTACCATTCTTTCGAAAACAACAGTTTCTTAGGCCCAGGGTACGAACCACACCTAAGAAACCGACTCAATGTCAGGCACCTGCTTCCTTGCCTCAGTCTCAAATGCTTAAAATGGCGGAATACCTTATGTTGATCAGGGGAAGCCAAGCTACCCCCTCCCAAAGGAAGAGAGATCTGTCCCCTGTAGTTTTGTCTGAGCAAGAGTCAGATGACTCTGATGCATCTGAATATGAAGACATGCAACCCCTGTACACTTATGAGGATTCTGGTGCAGAGGATTCCATCCCTTCAGCCTCTCCCCCATAGGATTTTTTTCTTTGGGGGAAACCCTTTATACCTTAAGGGAGCATTTCCAGTGAGAGAGTTAAGACTACCCTCAGTCTAAAAAGAGACTCGGGGAATTCTTAGATCTTCCACAGCACAGACCCTTGGCTATCCCCTCAGTCCTGGATGTTTTCCTGGAATCCAGCTCGACTCCTGACACCCTCCCTCCTGCTATAGTGTCCCTGACTCACACAAATTTCTTTTTAAAAATCCTACTGCTGACCCTGAGGTCATTTCTCAAGGGCCTAAAGTGATTAAAATAACCTCTGCTAAGAGTCCCACCCCCTCCGATAGGGATTCCCAAGCACTAGACAGATGAGGTAAAAAAGTATACACCTCGGCTACTGTTGCTATCAGGGCACTAAATTGTCAGTTCCATATGCTAAAATTTCAGCAACATACCCTGGAACTCCTCAAACGAAAAATGTCTTTCTTTCCTGCTTGTGCAGAATCTGAAGAGTTACAAGAGTTCATGCATTCTGCAAGTCAAATAACTAAACACACCTTGCACTGTGGTTTTGACACCCCAGAAGCTTCTTGCAGGGCAGCTGTCACTGGATCTGTCATTAGAAGGCATGCATGGCTTAAGGAACAGCCCCTGCCAGACCATGTCCTATCTAAATTGTTGGATGCCGCCTTACACAAAACAACTTATTTGGCAGTAAGGCAGAAGAGGTCTTAAAGATGGAAGAAAAAGCAAAATCTATGCAGACAGTTAAGGATTTCTTACAGGTCCAGCCGGCATTGTCCCACAAAGCACTGGTCCCTTCCTGTACCCACTAAGCCAATCCAGCCCAGGCCCTGGGGAACCAGACCTCCCAGACAGCAGCCACAGGGAATGCAGAGATCTAAGCAGTGGACTACCTCCACTTCAAAACCAGGGAGTTCTAAGCCATCTCCTAATGGTAAGAACTCACAATGACACCTCCCCCACCCCCTGCCTCTGCCCACCTTCACTTACCCCTAGGAGGAAAACTCTCCTTTCACGCAAGCACCTGGGCCACCATTACCAACGGCCACTGGGTTCTCAACATAGTGTCTCAGGGATGCAAATTTTATTTCCACACCCTTCCAACTCCAGAAGGGTTCCCAGATCTACCTCCAAACCAGTGGGCAGAGGCTCAAAAGCAAATCCTTTCCCTGCTTTCTAAGAGGGCAGTAGAGCACGTTCCTGCAGAACAGATGGGCCAAGGTTTCTACTCCAGACTTTTTCTG
The DNA here is from genome assembly GCF_019279795.1 of Protopterus annectens. Classification (NCBI taxonomy): domain Eukaryota; kingdom Metazoa; phylum Chordata; order Ceratodontiformes; family Protopteridae; genus Protopterus; species Protopterus annectens. The sequence goes on along the minus strand of NC_056744.1, from coordinate 59,834,550 downwards.
GTGCCCAGAAAAGAGGGCACCTGGTGCCCCATCCTCAATCTGTCCATTCTAAACACCTTCCTGGTGATCCCAAAATTCAAAATGCCCACCCTCCAGCAGCTGCTACCCATGCTCTCCAAGGACGCTTGACTAGTCACCGTAGATCTAAAACAGGCCTACCTCCACATTCCTATCAGGGAATTGTGCAGGAAATATCTCCGTTTCAGGGCAGGATCTCAACTCTTTCAATTCTCTGCGCTTTCCTTTGGCTTATCTGCTGCTACCAGAGTTTTCACAAAATGTCTGGCACCGGCCATTGCCTTTTGCAGACAAAGGAATATCCAGCTTTACCCATACTTAGATGACTGCATTATTCAGGCAGACAGCCAGGAAAAGCTGCTCAAGCACCTGGCCTTTGTAAAGACCCTACTAACCTCCCTAGGGTACACAATCAACTAAAAGAAATCCAAACAGATGCCCACCCAAAGGATTATCTTCCTGGGAGCAAGCCTAGACGCACAGCATTACAGATGGCATTCCTTACACCAGAAAAACAAATTTTCTTGGCGGCCTACTTCTGTCAACTAGCCACCAGACCCCAGTTATCTACAAGGAAGGTCCTGCAAGCTCTGGGGTTCATGGCATCTTGCATACTACTCATTCCATATGCCAGACTGCATATGAGGAAACTTCAGTGGTACACAAAAAGCTTTTGGTGTCAACACTCTCAAGACCTGGAGAGACTTATACCTATAATTCCTTGCCTCAGAAAAGATTTTCTTTGGTGGGCAACAGCATGCTCCGACAACAAGGGGACTACCTTTCTCACCATCACCCCCGCCGCCTAGACCCTCACCACAGACTCATCAGACTATGATTGGGGTGCACACCTGGATGGCAGGTGCATACAGGGCCTATGGAGCCTGCAGCAAATCCCTCTACACATCAACCAAAAAGAGATGATGGCTGTCCAGCACGCCTTGATAGCTTTCAAGCCCCTTCTCTCCCCAGGGGCTGTCTTGATCAAAACAGACAATACCACTGTGATGTGGTATATCAACAAGCAGGGAGGGATTCACGCCTACCCTCTATGCAGGCTGGCCATGACCCTTTGGCACACAGCCTCTGCCATGCAACTGCACCTTTTAGCACAATTCCTACCAGGTTCTCTCAACTCTCTGGCAGACAAGTTCAGCAGAAATCTTCTGGACCCACACGAGTGGCAGCTCAACAGGAGAACCTTCACCCTAATGACTCAGAAATGAGGCACCCCGAAGGTAGACCTCTTTTCCTCCCACACCAACCATCAGCTTAGCAAATTCTGCACCAGGGAGTATCACTGCATGACTTGGAAAGTGGATGCCCTGTCCTTCCCCTGGGTCAGTCTATCAGTTTATGCCTTTCCTCCACTACAATTCATCCCCAGAGTACTGCTTACAATAAAGGAGGAAAAACCAAGGGCAATTCTTATAGCTCCAGACTGGCCTCACCAGTACTGGTACCCCTTGCTGCACAGCCTGTCCCCAATGCCACCATGGCATTTTCCTCAGATTCCAAGCCTTCTGACCCAGAGGGAAGGGAAATTCATGCATCCACAATTGTAGACACTCCGTTTGGCAGTTTAGCTTATTCCCTAATCCCGGATCAATCTGCCGCCCTCAGTAAACAGGATGTTCATCGTGCATACAGCTGCAGTAATCACAGATGGGTTTTCAGCCCTCGGTCGGCCGAATTCCAAAGTCTTGGTCCGGCGTCGGTTGTCGTCGCTTACTCTTCTGACGTCAGTAAGGCCAGAGTATATAAGACACAGCCGACGCCATGTTCTTCAGTCTTTTTTGCCGCGCGGTGCCCGAAGCAGAAGCAGTTCGCAAGTGTCGGTCGGCCAGCTCCTGAATTACGAAAAAAAATTGGAACCGAAGTCTTCTTTAAAGCTAAGTACCCCGTTGGGGAAACTTTTCTTGCCTCAGACCGATGTCAGAAAAAGTTAATAATTGTATTTCTTGTGGGAAACAAATACCGCATAAGGATTTCCATTACGTTGCATACCTTGTTTGGGCCCAGACCACGATGTCTCGGGCTGTCGCTTTTGCGCTACCTTCAATAAACGCACTATCAAGCGTCGGGCGGAGTTCGCCCAACACTACTTTGGTAAAGCTTTTGATTATAAGATGTCGTCGGACACTCCGACTACCGTTTTGTCCAAAAAACGCAAGGAAAAGGACCGACAAGCGAGACCCGCGGTCCCCGCGGACACCACGCCAAAACAGGCTACACGTGGTCCGGTTCTCAGCGAGACACCTTTGCAGTCCCTGACTACCGACGACACTCCTTTGGCGGTGTTCTCTGTACCAGAGACCGCTGGGTCCCCGGTCCTTTCCCAGACTACAACCGAAGCCCCTGCTAATGTCGAGCCTACTAATGTGGACAGGTCCACCTCCACCCATGGTGTATTTAGGCCCTCATCTTCTTTTTCAATAAAGGCTTTTACTAAATCCAAAGCAGCCAGGCATCCCACGAGGCCTGTTGCACAGGGCCCATCTCCTGGACCCATGCCTAAGAAACAGATGCTTAAAATGGCTGAGGATTTAATTACTCTTATCAGAGGTTCTCAGCCCCCTCCTGACAAGAGACCCAGAGTGGAGGAAGAATCTCCCTCTTCTGATCAGGGATCCATTTTATCAGAACATTCTGATGCAGAGGAACACTCTTACTCCCCTTTTGAGGATTCAGATGCAGAACAGTCCATTCCTTCTGTATCCCCTCCTGAGGATTTTTCTTTTGGAGAAACCTTGTTCACTTTGAGGGAACACTTCCATTGGGAAGGCCAAGACTTTTCAGATTCCAAGAAAAGACTTAGGGAATTTCTTTGGTTACCTCAGCACAGACCTCTGGCTATACCCCTGTTTTGGATGTACTGGATGATGTCTATTCGAGGCTTGCCTTAACCCTGATTCTCTGTCTCCTGCACCAGTAAAACCTGATAGGTATTACAGAGTACCCAGCTCTCACCAATTTCTCTACAAAGGCCATAATGCTGACCCTGAAACCATTTCACAAGGCCCCAAGGGATTAAAGGCCTCCACTGCCAAGAATCGACTCCTGCAGAAAGGGAATCCAGATCTCTAGAAAGGTGGGGTAAAAGGTATATACCTCGCCACCCTAGCCATGAGGGCCTTAAACTGTCAGTTTCATATGATTAAATATCAACAGTACCTGTTATCACAATTAAGGAACAAAATGTCTCAACCTGAACAACCAGATTTAAAAGAGTTACAGAATATGATGCATAGTGCGGAGCAAGTGGGTAAACACACCTTACAATGTGGTTATGATGCCCTAGAGGCTTCCAGTAGAGCGGCTGCCACAGGATCAGTCATTCGCAGACATGCCTGGCTTAGGGAACAAAATTTACCTGATCATGTGAAAGCTAAACTTCTTGATGCTCCTTTACAAAAAGGATGTACTATTTGGTACTAATGCTGAGGACATACTACGGAAAATGGAAGAAAAAGCCAAATCTATGCAAACTGTCAAGGCTTTCTTACAGGTCCAACCACCACATTTTAGCAGAAATTGGCCTTCAAAAAACTGGTCCTTTCCAGCCACTGACAAGCCCCAAAGAGGTAGATACAGACGCACAAGGGGCAGAGGGCAATCACAAGGATCATATAGAGGCAGACAATGGCAATCTCCAGCACCAAGAGGTGGTGAAGACAGTGCACAACAATACAGGAAGCAAACCCAATGACTCCCTCATTTCCATGCCAAGCAAGTCTCAGCTGACAGCACCTTTGGGAGGGAAACTAGCATTATTTGCAAGCAATTGGCATATTGTCACAACAGACAAATGGATGCTGGACATTATAAACAGGGGCTACAAATTTCAATTTCACACTCTTCCAAAAATGAGAGGCATGCCAAACCTGCCACAAAATCAAAGGGCAGAGGCACAACTGCAAATTTCAAAGCTCCTAAACATGAGAGCTATACAAAAGGTACCTACACACCAACAAGGTCAAGGTTTTTATTCAAGACTTTTTCTGGTACCAAGAAAAGGAACCAACTGGAGACCCATTTTGGACTTATCCATCCTAAACACATTCCTACTCGTGCCAAAATTCAAGATGCTCACATTACAGCAACTTCTTCCCATGCTGGGCAAGGAGTTTTGGCTGGTAACGTTGGACCTCAAGGAGGCATACCTGCATGTCCCAATCAGACAAAGCTGCAGAAGATACCTCAGATTTCTTGCAGGTTCAATCCACTATCAATTCTCTGCATTGCCCTTTGGCTTATCTACTGCGCCCAGAGTATTCACAAAGTGCTTGGCATCAGTGATTGCCTACTGCAGACTTCAAGGGATACAAATTTACCCTTATCTGGACGACTGCCTGATCCAAGCGGACAGCAAACGCATACTACTGGAACATCTGGCATATGTTGACACGGTTACTGCTTTCTCTGGGATATACCATCAACAAGGAGAAATCAAGACTAACACCATCTCAGAAAATAACCTTCCTGGGTGCCAACTTGGACACAAACACCCAGATGGCATATCTTACGCCAGAAAAACAAGGGCAACTATCTCAGTACTTCAAAACACTAGCAGAAAGTACCAGGCTTACTGCAAGGAAAATCCTGCAGGCTCTGGGATTCATGGCATCTTGCATTCTTCTAATCCCATGTGCAAAGCTGCATATGAGGAAACTTCAATGGTACCTAAAAAATCTATGGTCTCAACACAGTCACAGTTTGGAAGCAATTATACCAATAATTCCATGTTTGCAAAAGGAATTTCTATGGTGGGCCCAAGCATGTCAAGTAAACACAGGCCTTCCATTCTGCAAGCCTCAAGCAAAACAAGTCATAACCACAGACGCCTCAGATTACGCCTGGGGGGCGCACATGAAGGACAGGTGCATTCAGGGCAGATGGTCCCAAAAGGAAAAGCACCTTCACATCAATCAAAAAGAAATGCTAGCAGTAATAAATGCAATTACAGCTTTCAAGGACTTCCTGCATCCAGGACAATTACTGATAAGAACAGACAACACCACAGTAATGTGGCACATAAACAAACAAGGAGGAACACATTCATACCCCTTGTGCAGACTAGCCATGACTCTTTGGAACCTGGCTCTGGAAAGACAAATCGAACTTCAAGCACAGTACTTGCTAGGACTGGAAAACACACTGGCAGACACACTAAGCAGAAATATGACAGATCCACACGAATGGAAGTTACATCCTCAGGTGTTTACAGAGATAATCCAAGCGTGGGGGAGGCCAGACATAGATCTTTTGCCTCCCACAGGAACCATCAACTGAAAAGTTTTGTTCAAGGACCTTTCATCCAAAGGCCTGGAAAGTGGACGCCTTTCATTCAGTTGGACAGCATGGACAGTTTATGCATTCCCACCTCTGCCCCTTCTGCCCAAGGTGCTTTTGAAAGCAAGAACAGACAAACCGAGGATGATACTGATTGCTCCAGATTGGCCAAGGCAACACTGGTATCCACTCCTGAGGAGCCTAACACATACTCCTCCCTGGTCCCTGCCTCTAATGCCTCTCCGACTGACTCAGAACAGCTACAAAACTCTTCACAGTCAGCTGAAAACACTCAACCTCGCTGCATGGAAAATTCCTTGACACCACAACAGTCCCTACTCTCCAAGGAGGTGCAGGATGTCATTTTGGAGGCCAGAAGACCATCTACTAGAAAAGCTTACTCCGCAAAATGGAAGCGGTTTTGCTGTTGGAATGAGAAAGAGGCCAGGACCCTAGAAAATTGAACTTGCCTCAGGTTTTACAGTACCTAGCTGAACTCCTGAACAGTGGACTTTCATTTTCTTCCATAAAAATACATGCCTCAGCCATTTCTGCAGAATTCAACACGGATCCTCCTTTATTCTCTCACCCACTCTTACAACAGTTCCTCAGAGGGGCTAAGAATATAAGACCTCCAAGGAAGCAACCAATACCAGCCTGGGACCTTAATTACATACTAGAAAAATTAACATTGCCTCCCTTTGAACCTGCTGCCTCAACAGATCTGCAACATTTGTCCTGGAAAACAGCTTTCCTTCTGGCCATCACTTCAGCTCAGAGGGTTTCTGAATTACAGGCCCTCATGGCGGTGCAGCCCTTCCTCATCTTCCATCAGGACAGGGTTTCCCTTCACCAACCCATCTTTTATGCCAAAAGTGGTATCCAGGGTAGCCTTAAATCAAGCCATACACCTACCTACCTTTTATCCTAACCCTCAAAACAAAGGGGAGAGGCTGCTTCACACTTTAGACATCCATAGGCAGCTACGTTATTATTTGGACAGAACAAAGTCCTTCAGGAAATCAGAACAACTTTTTGTGTCCTATGCAGTAGGGGCTCAAGGGAAACCAGTTACCAAACAGACCATTTCCAAGTGGATTGGCCACTGCATACGGTTTTGTTATTCCTATCATGGGAAATCTGTCCCTACTGGTATCAGATCTCACTCCACCAGGGCCACAGCCACCTCTACAGCCTTCCTCAGAGGCGTTCCTACTAAGGAGATTTTGGAGGCAGCCACTTGGAGTTCTGTACATACCTTCACAAAACACTACCACCTACCCTTATATTCCAGAACAAGAGCAGGCTTTGCCACTGCTGTTTTGCAGGGCATTCTGGCTCAACCCAGTTCCTCATAGTACCTACCACCCTATGCATAGCTTTGGGACTCTACCCATCTGTGATTACTGCAGCTGTATGCACGATGAACATAGTATAGTTTTGTACCTACCATAAATGTAGATGTTCGAGTGCTAATACAGCTGCAGTACAGGTTTCCCTCCTTCCCCACTTGGTAAAGGCATGGGGCCTAACAACCTCTTCATACCACCTGACTGGGTTATCCTGCTATGTTTTATTTGCTTGCTTACACTGATTTTGCATTACATTGCATTGCCTGCATATGTAGATAAGCCTTATTTATGTATTGCCTTCCTTTTGGGGGCACCTGACATCTGGGGCAAGAAAGACTGAAGAACATGGCGTCGGCTGTGTCTTATATACTCTGGCCTTACTGACGTCAGAAGAGTAAGCGACGACAACCGACGCCGGACCAAGACTTTGGAATTCGGCCGACCGAGGGACCGCCTGACGGCTGAAAACCCATCTGTGATTACTGCAGCTGTATTAGCACTCAAACATCTACATTTATGGTAGGTACAAAACTGTACTTTCTAGATGTTATACATGAGGCCAGACTCCCTAGCACTAGAAAATCTTATGCTGACAAATGGAAAAGGTTCTGTACTTGGATCCAGGTTAAGGGAGCCAATATGGCACAGCCCTCCCTCCCTCTCATCCTGGATTACTTAGCTGACCTACTACACAGTGGCCTCTCTTTCTCCTCTATAAAAATTCATGCCTCTGCTATTTCTGCTCATTTCACCACTGAGCAGCCCCTTTTCTCACACCCTTTGATCAAACAGTTCCTAAGAGGAGCTAGCAACTTGAGGCCACCCAGAAGAGCACCATCCCCAGTTTGGGACTTAACTTTGTGTTGGAAAAGCTCACCATGTCCCCTTTCGAACCACCTTCTTATGTAGAGCTAAAATTTCTCTCCTGGAAGACAAACGCTCATGGCTGTGGTGCCCTTTATCATCTTCCATGCTGACAGGGTATCCCTCAGAACTAACCCATCCTTTATGCCCAAGGTGGTGTCCAGTGTGGCTCTCAACCAATCTATTAATTTGCCCACCTTTTTTCTTAATACCCAGAACAAGGGGGAAAGGATCCTGCACTCTCTAGATGTGCACAGACAGCTCAGATTCTGTCTAGACAGGACTAAATCCATCAAAGTGTGATCAATTGCTGGTTAGCTTTGCTACAGGGGCAGAAGGCAAAGCCATCTCCAAATTGATTGCACGCTGCATCTATTTCTGCTACCAACAACATGTAAAGCCTCCCCCCAGTGGGGTCAGTAGTCACTCCACCAGAGCACCCTCCACCTCTGCAGCCTTCCTCAGAGGAGTCCCCACCATCCTGAAGGCTCCTGGACATCCTGGAGGCTGCCACCTGGACATCTGTTCACACTTTTACCAAACATTACCATCTGCCTCTCTTCTCCAAATCCAGGGCAAGGTTTACCTCTGCAGTCTTGCAGGGCATCCTAGCCAGCCCCTAGTTTCCTTGACTGCCTCCACCCATTTCCTCAGCTTTGGGAATAAACCCAAATGTGATGACTGCAACAGGGAAACACTATGTGCATAGTACAGTTGTGTACACTTACCATAAATGTAGATGTTCGAGTGTATTCACTGTTGCAGTCCTGATTTCCCTCCCACTATCCCCCTTTCTTCTCTTTCCTTACAAGGTACATATTGATATTTATTTCCTACTGGTGGGGTTCTTCCACCGAACCTGGCTCCTACTTGAGGGCTTCTGACAGGTAAGGGCAAGGAAAAACTGATGTAATGACGTTGGCTGCCTTACTTTATACTGCTAACGACCTGACGTCAGTCCTGAAGCGACAGCAACCGACGCAGAAATACTAAGCTTCTGGTATTCGAGCCAGCCGAGGGCTACCCTGGCAGGGATAACGAAAATGTGATGACTGGAACAGTGAATACTTTCAAACATCTACATTTATGGTAAGTGTACACAACTGTACTTTCTTGCTTCCCTGGTGGATGCTTTTTCCACTGATTCCCAGGCTCCTAATTCCCAGTCCCCTGCTCACAAGAAACCTGATATGTTTTATAAAGTGTCTGATAACTGCAAGTTTCTTAAGTGTCCCTCTGCTGACCCTTCTGTGATGTCAGTGGCTTCTGATAAGCCCAGCAAATTGTTGCCATCAACTAAGTTGCTTCCTTGTGATGACAGCAGAACCATGGAGAGTCTAGGTAAGAAGGTGTATACTTCTGCTACCCTGGCCTTTAGAGCTGTTAATTACCAAACACATATGACCAGGTATATCTTTGCTCTTCTCTCTTAGGCCTGTCAAGCCATTTCAGATCTTTCTGATTCGGAATGGAAGGCCTGTGCTGTTGCCTTGCTAGGGACATCCTCACAAGTTGTTCATCTTTCCATTAAGTGCAGCTGATGCTCATCAAGGGCTGCTGCTTTTGAATCTGTTCTGAGGAGATATTCCTGGCTCAGATTTCAGCCTTTGCCTAATGATATCAAGGCAAAACTTATGGGTGCTTCTCTGGATAATAAGCATTTGTTTGGTGCTTCTGCTGGGGAGTTGTTTAAATCCCTGCAGGAAAAGAGTAAAGCCTTACACTAGCTGAAGCATATTTTTGTTTCAGCTTTTCCCAAGTTTGAAGAATTATTCTAACATGCCTGCCTTTGTTCATAGACAGTCTTGCCCTCCCCCCAAGGGTAAAAAGGGTGGTAGAAGGGCTACCCTGATGTTCTTCGTGTTTCACTATTGCAGTTATCACATTTGGGTTATCCTGCCAGGGGTAGCCCTCAGTCGGCCCGAATACCAGAGGCTTAGTATTTCTGCGTCAGTTGATGTCGCTCCAGGACTGATGTCAGGTCGTCAGTGGTATAAAATCAGGCAGCTGACGCAATTACATCAGTCTTTCTTGCCAAGAAGCCTGAAGCAGAAGCAGTTCACACGAGTGCAGGGTGGCTGTTACCTGAGTTTTCATTTCCGAATTGAAGTTGAAGTCTTCTAAAGCTAAGTACCCCATTCGGGATCCTTTTTTCTTGCTCTAACTGATGTCAGAAAAAGTTAACAATTGTCTCAAGACTTCCATTCTTACTGCGTCATTTGTTTAGGCCCAGACTACAACGTCCCTAGCTGTCACCTTTGTTCAACACCAGAACTATACGTCCTCGGGCGCTTATTGTAGCAAGATATTTTCGCTCTCAGTCCTCTAATTCCGATACGGCTTTGGTAAGCCATTCGACTACCGATCTGACGAAAAAAACATAAGGATAAGACAGACACAGACCACACAGGTCCAAAACTGCCGATGATGCTTCTGCTAAGCTAGTCGTCAGTTCAGTCCTCAGTGAGGCACTTTCACAGCCCCTGATGCCTGCTTCTGCGGATTCGCAGGCCACTATCGAGACCCTTTCAGAGTCTGGTATGCCACGAGACTCTTCTGTGACTAAGGATCTTGCAGATGTCTCTAACTTGGATGAGTCCGGAGCTGCTGAGCAGGCACCGGCTTCTGAGGAAGTACTTTGCACTACCGATACTTGACACAGACCGACTTCGCGTCTTGTTCTTTCTAAAACTACAGAGTTTCTAAGCCCCAGGGTATGAACTATGCCCAAAAAAACAACCCAAGCTCAAGCACCTGCTTTGTTGCCTCAATCTCAAATGCTTAAAATAATGGAAGACCTTATGCTTATTGGGGGAAGCCAGGCCACCCCTTCCAAAAGAGAAACTTGTTCCCAGTAGTTTTATCTGAACAGGAGTCCGATTACTCTGATGCTTCTGAATATGAAGACATGCAACCTCTCTCTGCTTATGAGGATACTGATGCAAAGGAATCCATTCCTTCTGCGTCTCTACCCGAGGATTTTTCATTTGGGGAAACCCTTCATACTTTAAGGGAGCATTTCCAATGTGAATGTCGACTTATCCTCGGCCAAAAAAGAGACTCGGAATTCTTAAATTTACCACAGCACAGACCTTTGGCCATTCCTCCTGTCCTGGATGTTGTGGATGATGTTTTTATGGAATCCAGTTTGACTCCTGAAACCCGACAGGTACTACAGAGTCTCTGACTCTCTCAAATTCCTTTTCAAAAAACCTACTGCTGACCCAGAGGTAATCTCTCAAGGACCTAAAGGAATTAAAGCAACCTCAGCTAAGAATCCCACCCCCTCAGACAGGGATACCCGAGCTTTAGACAGCTGGGGTAAAAAAGTATACACCTCTGCTACTCTTGCTGTTAGAGCAGTAAATTGTCAGTTCCACATGCTGAAATAGCAGCATACAATGGAACTCCTCAAACAAAAAATATCTTCCTTTCCTGCTTGTGCAGAAAATAAAGAATTACAAAAACGTATGCATTCTGCAAGTCAAGTTACTAAGCACACCATGCAATGTGGCTTTGATGCCCTAGAAGCATCTTGCAAGGCAGCATTCACTGGTTCTTTCCTTAGAAGGCATGCTTGGCTTAAAGAACAGACCTTACCAGACCATGTCAAATCCAAATTATTGGATGCACCATTGAACAAAGACCATTTATTTGGCACCAAGGCAGAAGAGGTCTTAAAAAAGATGCAAGAAAAAGCTAAATCTATGCAGACAAGACTTCTTACAGGTCCAGCCTCCGAGGTTCAGTAGGCATTGCCCCTCCAAGCACTGGTCCTTTCCTGCCCCTCCAGGCCAGCTCAGCCCAGACCCAGGGGAAGCAGACCCCCCAGACAGCCCCAGGGAATGCAGAGATCTAAGCAATGGAGTTCCTCCTCTTCAAAAACAGGGAGTGCAAAGCCACCCCTTATGGTAAGAACTCACAATGACTTTACATCTCCACCCCTTACCTCTGCACATCTGCTTGTGCCCCTAGGAGGAAAACTCTCCTTCCATGCAAGCAACTGGGCCTCTATTACCAACGACTGATTGGTCCTCAACATAGTGTCCCAGGGATACAAATTTTATTTCCACACACTGCCAACCCCAAAAGGGTTCCCAGATCTTCCTCCAAACCAGTGGGCAGAGGCCACAAAGCAAGTCATTTCCCTGCTCTCCATGAGGGCAATACAGCATGTTCCTGCAGAACAGATAGGCCAAGGTTTCTATTTCAGACTCTTCCTGGTACCCCGAAAAGAGGGCACCTGGTGCTCAATTCTCAATCTATCCATTCTAAACACCTTTCTGGTAATAACAAAATTCAAAATGCTCACCCTACAGCAGCTTCTTCCTATGCTTTCCAAGGATGCTTGGTTAGCTACCTTAGACCTAAAAGAGGCCTACCTAAACATCCCAATCACGGAATCTTGCAGGAAATGTCTGTTTCAGGGCAGGATCTGTGCACTTTCAGTTCTCTGCACTTCACTTTGGCTTATCCACTGCTCCCAGAGTTTTCACAAAATGCCTGGCAACAGCCATTGCCGTTTGCAGACAAATATTCAAATTTATCCCTACTTAGACGACTGCCTGATTCAGACAGACAATCAGGAAAAGCTGTTAGAGCACCTGACCTTTATAAAGGACCTACTGACCTCCCTGGGGTGTGCTATCAATGAAAAGAAATCAAAACTAGTCCCCACACAAAAAATTGTATTCCTTGGAGCAAGCCTGGACTCAGCATCCCAGATGGCATTCCTTACTCCAGAAAAACAAGCCTACCTGACAGACTACTTCTCCCAACTAGCCACCAGAACCCAGTTATCTGCAACTAAAATACTGCAAGCTGTAGGGTTCATGGCCTCCTGCATTCTACTCCTTCCATATCCCAGACTACATATGAGAAAACTACAATGGTACCTAGAAAGCCTTTGGTGTCAACGCTATCATACCAATGATACCTTGTCTAAGGAAAAATTTTCTTTGGTGGACAACAGCATGCAACCACAACAAGGGACTTCTCTTCTCACAACCCCACACTGTCCAGACCCTCACCACAGATGCATCAGACTATGCCTGGTGTGCACACCTGGACGGCAGGTGCATTCAGGGCCATTGGAGCCCAAATCAAATGCATCTGCACATCAACCAAAAAGACACATTCTACTGTTCAGCACATCCTGACAGCTTTCAGACCCCTACTCTCTCCGGGCCCTCTACTGATCAAAACAGACACCAAAGTGATGTGGTATATCAACAAACAGGGAGGGACTCTCTCTTATCCTCTCTGCAGCCTTGCCGTAACCCTTTGGCACATGGCCTCAGCCATGCAACTACACCTGTTAGCACAATTCCTGCCAGGCTCCCTAAACTCTCTGGCAGACAACTTAAGCAGAAACTTGCTAGACCCACATGAGTGGCAGCTAGACCAAAGCACCTTCACCCTTGTAACCCAGAAATGGGGCACCCTGGAGGTGGACCTCTTTGCCTCCCACTCCAATCAGCTCAGCAAATTCTGCACCAGGGAACCTCACAGCAAGGCGTGGAAAGTGGATGCTCTATCCTTCCAGTGGGTAAACCTCTTGGTCTATGCATTTCCCCCTCTACCACTCATTTCAAGGGTACTGCTCAAAATAAGGGAGGAAAAACCAAGGGCAATCCTGATTGCCCAAGACTGGCCATGCTAGCACTGGTAACCACTGCTGCGTAGCCTGTCACCCCTGCCACCATGGCACCTACCTCAGATCCCAGCACTCCTGACACAAAGCAATGGAGAATTCATGCATCTCCAATTGCAGACCCTCAACCTGGCAGCCTGGCTTTATTCCCTGACTTCTCCCCAAGCTGCCAGCCTAAGCAAACAAGTCCTAGATGTTGTACGTGAGGCCAGATGCCCCAGCACTAGAAAGTCCTATGCTGACAAGTGGAAAAGGTTTTGCACCTGGATCCAGGCTAAGGAAGCCGGAATGGCACAGCCCTCCCTACCTTTCATCCTGGATTACCTAGCAGACCTACTACACAGGGGTCTATCATTCTCTTCTATTAAAATTCATGCCACTGCAATCTCTGTTCATTACAGCACAGAGCCACCTCTCTTCTCACACCCTCTCATCAAACCATTCCTAAGAGGGGGCTAACAACATAAGGCCACCCAGAAGAGCTCCTACCCCAGCTTGGGACATTAACTTTGTGTTGGAAAAGCTCACCCTACCCCCCTTTGAACCTGCAGCTTCAGCAGTTAAAATTCCTCTCTTGGAAGACACCCTTGCTTCTGGCTATCACTTCAGCTAGAAGAGTGTAAGAGCTACAAGCACTCATGGTTGTAGAGCCCTTCATCATTTTCCATGCTGACAGGGTCTCCCTCAGGACTTAACCCATCCTTCATTCCTAAAGTGGTGTCCAGTGTGGCTCTCAACCAATCAATTAATTTCCCCTCCTTTTTCCCTAATTCACAAAACAAGGGGGAAAGGATTCTGCACTCCCTAGATGTGCACAGAGCTCAGATTCTATCTGGACAGGACTAAATCTTTTAGAAAAAACAATCAATTGCTAGTCAGCTTTGCAGCAGGGACAGAGGGCAAGGCTATATCCAAACAATCTCCAAATGGATAGCACACTGCATCCATTTCTACTACAAATGGCATGGGAAACTGCCCCCAAAGGGGGTCAGGACACATTCCACCAGGGAAACCTCCACTTCTGCCGCTTTTCTCAGAAGAGTCCCCACCAGGGACATCCTGGAGAATGCAACATGAACATCTGTTCATACCTTCACGAAGCATTACCACCTGCCTATCTTCTCCAAATCCAGAGCAGGTTTTGCCACCGCAGTCTTGCAAGGCATCCTAGCCAGCCCCCAGTTGTCTTGAATGCCTCCACCCTTTTCTTCAGCTTTGGGAATCAACCCAAATGTGATGACTGCAACAGTGAAACACGAAGAACACAGTACAGTTGTGTACACTTACCATAAATAATGTAGATGTTGGAGTGTATTCACTGTTGCAGTCCCCCCCCCCCCCAATCCCCCTTGTCTCTCTCTCTCTCTCTCTCTCTTCCTCTCCTTACAGGGAATTTTTGGTATTTACTTTCTACTGGTGGTGGTCAACCTAGCTCCCGGTTTGGGGGCTCCTGACAGGGCAAGAAAAACTGATGTAATGGCGTTGTCTTCCTGATTTTGTACCACTGACGACCTGATGTCAGTCCTGGAGTGACAGCAACCGACGCAGAAATACTAAGCCTTTGGTATTCATGCTGACTGAGGGCTACCCCTGGCAGGATAACCCAAATGTGATGACTACAACAGTGAATACACTCCAACATCTACATTTATGGTAAGTGTACACAACTGTACTTTAAGGCTACACAAACTATTATTCAAAAGTCTCCTTTCCCTGACAGACCAGGTTATGTCTGACTGTCCTTGCCCTGATCTTAGTCACATTCCTCTTCCTCTTTCTCTGTCTGTCTTTGTCCCTTCCTTTTTGGTTAAGGATCACCCAAGATTCCTGGGTTCTTTCAGTCATTCGCCAAGGTTATTACATGGTTTGGAAATCTCTTCCCTCCCTTTTCAGGCATTTCCCAGCCTCCTCAAGAACAGCTCCCCTTTTTTCCAGAGGTGCTTCAGGGTCTTTTGGCTCAAGGAGCAATTCAAGAAGTTCCAATTCTTCAGAGTGGGAAGGGGTTTTATTCCAGAATGTTGTTGGTCCCAGGAATGAAGGCACCTGGAGACCCATTCTGGACCTTTCTCAACTAAATACCTTTATTAGTTTTCCATAAGGACAGGTTGTGCCTTTGTACTAATCCTCCTTTAATGGCCAAGGTGGTTAATGAGTTTTCTCTTAGTCTATTCATTTGCCCACTTTTTTCTCTTCTCCACAGTCTGCTAGTGAGAAGGTTTTGCACACCTTGGATTTGCATAGATATCTTCGATATTTAGATAAGACTAAAGTTTTTCATAAATCTGAACAGCTTTGTTTTTGTCCTAGTTCTTTAGGGATGGCTGTTTCAAAGCAAACTATTTCTTCTTGGATAGTTTGTCATTTCTTTTTGCTATTCTTTTCATGGGAAGAGCCTTCCCCCTTCTGTTAAGGCTCATTCCACTGGGCCTGTGGCTGCGGCTGCTTCTGGTGTGTTTTAAAGGGTTTGGATACAAATACCATTCTTGCAGCAGCTATCTGGACTTCTGTGCATACCTCTATCAAGCACTTAAGTTGGATGTGATTTCTAGGACCAGAGCTGTCTTTGCCAGAGCCATTCTCCATGGCTTTATAGAGAACTCTGCTGGCTTTTCCTCCTCCCAGTCTTCTTCCTGTGCTACTGGATTCTCCCTGTTGTAATGAATACTGCAACAGTGATATGGAAGGACATACTACAGTTGTGTAAAATCTTACCATTAACAGTAGATGTCCTCCTCTTCACTGATGTTCTTCGTGTTTCACTGTTGCAGTCATCACATTTGGGTTATCTGTCTACATGTAGCCCTCAGCCGGCCTGAATACCAGAGTCTTCGGATTTCTGTGTCGGGTGCTGTATCTTCTTCCATGACTTCAGGTTGTTGGGGGTATAAAACATGCAGCTGACGCTGTTACATCAGTCTTTCTTGCCGTGCGGTGCCCGAAGCAGAAGCAGTTCACAAGTGTCGGTAGTCTCCTAAAATTTTCATTTTCGAGTTTCAGACCTCAAGTCTTCAAAAAAGATAAGTACCCCGTTGGGGATCCTTTTTCTTGCTCCAACAGATGTCAGTAAAAGTTAACAATTGCCTTCCCTGTGGAAAGCAAATACCTCATAGAGATTTTCATTCTTACTGCATCCCCTGTTTAGGCCCAGACCACGAATCCCCCGCTGTCAGTTTTGTGCCTTGTTCAACCCCCAAAGTATTCCTCATCGGGCTATTTTTGCAGCCAATTATTTTCGTACTTGATCTCAGTACTCTGAAATGGCTTCGTTAAGCCATCCGACTAGCGATCTTCTGAAAAAAAAAAACGCAAGGATAAAGAGAGAGACCGTATATGTCCAAAACTGCCGACAATGCTTCCGTTAAGCTAGTCGCCAGTCCGCCGGTACTCAGTGAGGTGCTTTTGCAGCCCCTGATACTCGCTACTTCAGATTCGCAAACCTCTACTGAGACCCATTCGGAGTCCGGTATGCCGCGAGATGCTTCTTTGACTATGGAACCTGCGGATGTCTCTGTCTTGGATGGGTCTGGAGCCGCTGTGCAGGCACCGGCTTCTGAGGGTGTATTCAGGCCCACAGATTTTCATATTAAACCAACGCCAACGTTTCCATCCAGAAGTTCCGAATCCCTCAGGCCAAAAACTTGCACTGCGCCTAGAAAACAGACTACCAAACCCCAGGCCCATATGCCTCAAAAAACAAATGCTTAGAATGGCTGAAGACCTTATTACCTTAAATAGGGGAAGCCAGCCTTCCCCTTCTAAGAGACCTAGAACTGAATTTCTTTCTGAGTCTTCTGATCAGGAATCTGATATTTCTACTCCTGATTACCAGGAGTTTCCCTTATCTACTTATGAGGATTCTGATGCAGATGATTCCATTCCCATCTGCTTCCCCTCCAGAAGATTTTTCTTTTGGTGAAACCTTGCATACGCTTAGGGAGCATTTCTGCTGGGAAAGCCAGGATTACTCTTGAGTCCAAAAAGAGACTTAGGGAATTCTTACTCCGGCCTCAACACAGGCCTTTAACTATTCCTCCTGTGCTAGATATTGTAGATGATGCTTTCTTGGAATCTAGCCTTACCCCAGATACTTTAGCTTTAGCTCCCAGAAAACCTGACCGGTACTACAGAGTGCCTAACTCTCACAAGTTCCTCTTCAAGAATCCTTCTGTGGATCCAGAGACCATTTCCCAAGAACCAAAAGGCATTAAGGCTACTGCTGCCAAAAATCCTACCCCTTCTGATAGGGATTCTAGAGCCTTAGACAGATGGAGTAAGAAGGTATACACTTCTGCTACTTTGGCCATTAGGGCTTTAAATTGCCAGTTTCATATGTTAAAGTATCAGCAGCATATTATGGGACTACTTAAACAGAAAATGATGTTGATTCCTGACTGTGCTGGACACACAGAATTGCAAGATTTAATGCATTCTGCAGAACAAGTTGATAAACATACTTTGCAATGTGGTTTTGATGCTTTAGATGCATCTTGCAGGGCTGCTGTCACTGGGTCTGTACTTAGAAGGCATGCTTGGCTTAAGGAACAAAACTTACCAGATCATGTTAAAGCAAAATTACTTAAACCAAGACTGCCTTTTGGCAACAAAGCAGAAGTCCTCAGAAGGATGGAGGAAAAAGCTAAATATATGCAAACTGTTAAAGATTTCCTACAAGTACAGCCTCCCAGATTCAGTAGGCATTTGGCCTTCAAAGAACTGGTCCTTCCTAGTCCCTTCCAGGCCTTCTTAGTCCAAACCAAGGAACAGCAGACCACCTAGGCTACAGTCTCAGGCTATGCACATACCTAAGCAGCGGGGGGGGCTCCAACTTCCAAAGCAGGGAGTAGTACGCCATCCCTTATGGAAAAATGGCACAATGACTTAACCCTAACCCTTCCAAGCCCTGCTCAACTACCTGCTCACTTAGGAGGAAAGTTCGCCCTGCATGCAAAAGAACTGGGAAGTCATTACCCAGGACAAATGGGTTTTGAACACATTTTCCCAAGGATACAGATTCCACTTCCACACACTGCCAACCCCAAATGGTTGGCCAGACCTACCCCCAAATCAGTGGGCAGAGGCCCAACAGCAGGTTCTCTCTCTTCTCAGTATCATGGCTATTCAATCTGTCCCAGCAGAACAAAGGGGGCAAGGTTTTTATTCAAGACTTTTTCTGCTACCCAGAAAAGACAACTCCTGGCATCCTATCCTGGACCTCTCTATTCTCAACACCTTTCTGGTAGTTCCAAAATTCAGAATGCTAACCCTTCAACAGCTTCTTCCTATGTTAGCCAAGGATGCCTGGCTGACAACTCCAGACTTAAAGGAAGCTTACCTGCACATCCCAATAAGTGAATCATGCAGGAAATACCTACGCTTCAGGGCAGGCTCCATGCACTATCAGTTCTCTGGACTTCCCCTTG
The DNA here is from genome assembly GCF_019279795.1 of Protopterus annectens. Lineage (NCBI taxonomy): Eukaryota > Metazoa > Chordata > Ceratodontiformes > Protopteridae > Protopterus > Protopterus annectens. The sequence continues at coordinate 59,815,951 of NC_056744.1, read as the reverse complement.
GCTTATCTACTGCACCCAGAGTATTCACAAAGTGTCTAGCTCCAGCCATTGCATTTTTGCTGGCAGAGAAATATTCAAATTTACCCATATTTGGCCGATTGTCTGATTCAGGCAGAAAGCCAGGACTTGCTTTTACAACACCTTGCATTCGTAAAGAAACTTCTAGCCTCACTGGGGTACACCATCAGCGAAAAGAAATATCACCTAGTACCCTGCCAACAGATTGTATCCCTGGGAGCAAGCTTGAACACAACTTCCCAGATGGCATTCCTCACTCAGGCGAAACAAGTTAATTTGACATCCTACTTCAGACTATTGGCCACAAAACCCCAGCTATCTGCAAGGAAAATACTGCAAGCCCTGGGGTTCATGGCCTCTTGCATTCTATTAATTCCATATGCAAGACTGCATATGAGGAAACTCCAGTGGTATCTAAAGAGCCTATGGTGTCAACATTCTCAGGACCTGGAAACAATGATTTTATCATTCCTTGTATGAAGACAGAGTTCCTTTGGTGGGCAGAGGCCTGCTACCACAAGGGACTCAGTTTCACTCTACCCTCTGCCACCCATATCCTAACAGATGCATCATACCATGCATGGGGGGGGGGTGCACATGGCAGGGCAGTGCATTCAGGGCAAATGGAACCCGAGACAGATGCATCTGCATATCAATCAAAAAGAAATGTTAGCTGTACAGAATGCTCTGACAGCCTTCAAAGACAGTCTTCTTCCAGGACAACTGTTGGTAAAGACAGACAACACCACAATTATGTGGTACTTAAGCAGGGGGAACCCATTTGTACCATCTTTGCATACTAACCCTGGCTCTGTGGAGCACAGCCTTGAGCTACCAAGTATACCTACAAGCTCAATTCCTGCCAGGCAAACTAAATTCACTGGCAGACAACTTGAGCAGAAATCTCATGGACCCACATGAATGGAAACTAGAGCCCAAAATATTCAAACTTTTGAGGAAGAAATGGGGAACTCCAGAGGTAGACCTGTTTGCTTTCCCCTCAGAACTACCAGTTGAATAAATTCTGCACAAGAACTCCCCACAGTCAAGCTTGGAAAGTGGATGGCCCTGTCCTTTACCTAGGAAAGCTTCTCGGTTTATGCCTTTCCCCCTCTGCCTCTCCTGTCGAAGGTTCTACTAAAGATCAAACAAGACAAGCCAAGGACAATGCTGATTGCACCAGACTGGCCATGCCAGCACTGATACCCCCTCTTGCGCAGTATGACACTGCTGTAACCATGGCACCTGCCTCAGACCCTTTACCTGCTGTCCCATCAGGCTGGCCAGATTCTGCACCCTCAGCTTCAAACCCTTAACCTTGCAGCCTGGCTAATTCCTTGAGCTCTCCTCTAGCATCCCTCAGTAAGCAGGTGCTGGATGTCATTCTGGATGCAAGGAGGCTTAGTACTAGAAAATCCTATGCTGAAAAGTGGAAAAAATACTGTTCCTGAAGCCAGGCTCCGGGGACGGCCACAACAGTGTACAGCTTACCTCATATTCTACAGTAGTTAACAGAAATGCTCCACAAGGGCCTATCCTTCTCGTCAATGAAAAATTCTGCCATTTCAACACATTATAATGCTGAGCCACCCCTCTTCTCTCACCCCTTGCTTAAACAATTCCTTAGAGGGGCCAAAAATTTGACCCCCCGGGAGAGCTCCCACTCCAGCCTGGGACCTAACTTTGTATTGGAAAAGCTCACCCCCCCCCCCCCCTTGAGCCAGCTGCAACTGCAGAGTTGAAATTCCTTTCTTGGAAAACAGCCTTCCTTCTAGCCATCACTTCAGCAAGAAGAGTGTCTGAATCAAAGGCCCTCATGGTAGTGGGAACCCTTCATTATCTTCCATGCGGACAGGGTTTCCCTCGGGACTAATCCTTCCTTTATGTCCAAGGTGGTGTCTAGTGTGGCCCTAAATCAGTCCATTCATTTGCCTACTTTTTTCCCTTATCCACAAAACACAGGAGAATGAATACTGCACTCTCTGGACATGCACAGACAGCTTAGATTTTATTTGGACAGGACTAAGCCTCTCAGAAAATCTGAACAGCTGCTAGTTGGCTTTGCTGCAGGGGCAGAGGAGAAGGCTATTTCAAAGCAAACCATTTCCAATTGGATAGCCCATTGCATTCATTTCTGCTACAAGCACCATGGAAAACCTACCCCACAGGGGATAAGATCACATTCCACCAGGGCTGCATCTACCTCTGTGGCTTTACTCAGAGGAGTCCCTACCAGGGACATCCTAGAAGCTTCTACCTGGACCTCTGTACATACCTTCACCAAGCATTACCACATGCCTATCTTTTCTAAATCCAGAGCTGGATTTGCCACTGCAGTCTTGCAGGGCTTAATAGCTGGCCCTAATGCTCTTTAACTTCCTCCTCCCTTCCTTAGCTTATAGAATCAACCCAAATGTGATGACTGCAACAGTGAAACACGAAGAACATAGTACAGTTGTGTACACTTACCATAAATGTAGATGTTCGAGTGTATTCACTGTTGCAGTCCTGGTTACCCTCCCTCCAGTCCCCTGACTTCTCTTGGCTCTACCTTTCCTTCTTGTTTGGTATATTTATTTTTTCTGGTGTATTTGCTTTTTGATGGGGATGTACCTTACCATATAATTGCTTTCTATTCTGGGAGCACCTGACATCTGGGGCAAGAAAAACTGATGTAATGGCGTCGGCTGCATGTTTTATACCCCTGACGACCTGATGTCATGGAAGAAGAAACAGCATCCGACGGAGAAATCTGAAGACTCTGATGTTCTGGCAGAGGAGTGAGAGTACTGATTTATTCTGATCTGCTTCCTCCTGATTCTACTCCTAGATTTTTACCTCTCTGGGATTTTTGATTTTCAGATGATTCATTTTCCATGAAAGGCAACTCTTTTGGTTTTGAGGTTCGAGGAATTCCAGGAAATACCTCCTTTACTCATGTTTTGTACAAGATACCTCCTTTTGTTTTTACCTTTCCTGTGATTTTTGTGGTGGACCTCCTGTTTGGAGAGGCTCCTCAGTGTTTGATTCTTTGCCTGGAATATTAGTTAAACCTTCAGTTCCATAATTTAGCCCTGAAGTAGTCCTTTAGGAATTTAGTTCATGTAGGGCAGAGGGCTTTACTAGGTCCATACCTTTTGCCTTAAGCTCAGCTGAAGTTTGGATAGAAGGCCTGAAAGTGGAGAAAGAGATAAAAGGCGTTGGATAGATGGGGAAAGAAAGAGGGTCTTCTCAAATATCATTAATATCTTTTATGAGTCAATTAACAAAATTTAAAATATCTCTCTAAGGTCAATCAGAGTTTGAAATCTAAGGTGTTGCTCTGGCTGGTGGTGCTCTGCGTAAAGAGATGCGATTTAAACAGTGTGTCTGACTGCGTGGGTAAACATTCCATTGAGGCAGTGTTGATCAGCAGCAGGGTTCCTCCAGGTGTGGCTGCCACTGGTTCTGTTCTTCAGGGCACTGGCCAGAAGAGGAGAATTATTGGAGCATGTTAATTTTTGGATTTGGTGTACAGTTTACAGTCTTTTGTGTTGTGTGTTGGAGTGTGTTTTGCAGAAAATGGAGGGATCCAGGACAAGGCTAAGAATTGTTAAAGAAAGTTTGCCCAGTTGGATTTAGGAGATCCGAAGTTTAGTAGAAATGTTTTTGGGTTTATCCTGACTTATCTTGCTAGTGATTAGGGTGCTAGGGTGATCTAGGACTCTTATTAAGAGCTTTTGGTTTGGGCCCAGGGACAGGGGGAGTCTCTGCTCAGACTTCTGTGCAGCCAGATCCCTGGTGAGGGCAGACCCAATGACCTGCCAGCAGCGTCTCTGCCTGGCAGCCAGCACCCAGAAGGCTGTTCCTTTTCAAAGAAGGGAAAAATTTAATTACCCAAAACAGTGGGGTTTTGGATTCTATTCATTACGGGTTACAGGTATTCACCACGGTTACAGCTTTATTTCCATACATTGCCTCCTTTCTCAGTCTCTACAGAAGAGAGTCCTCCTCAAATTCCCATGTTCAAACGCTCTTGTTGTTCTGTTGCTCCAAATAGGGTCAGTTAGGCCATTCCTGTGGCCTGTTCCGGCCTCCAAATTGTTCCTGTTACCAGAGACCAAAGACAGGTTTACGTGGAGACCACCTTTATCTATCCATTCTAAGTCTTGGTGTTTCCATCCCAATAAATGCTTTCTACCTCTTATTTAAAAGATCACTGGATGGTAACTTTTAGATCTCAAAAAAGATCACAGATCTGCCAATAAGACTAACTTGAGCAGAAGTCAAGTGCGTTTTTTGAGCTGGAAATTCTCATTTCTCCGTCTTCTCTGCATTGCCCTTTGGCTTATCTATACTGCGCCCAGATTCACAGCATTCTTGGCCCAGTGATAGCTTACTTCAGCCAAAAAAGCCATCAAATCTATCCTTACTTGGGCGACTGCCTGATTCTGGCTCAAGAAAGAAGAGCTTCTACAGCATCTGGAATATGTATGTATAATGCTCAGTAAGATGCCAGGGGTATTCTGCGAAATAAAAGTCCAAGTCTAGTACCCTCTCTCTCAGACATGTGCTGTGAGGTGTGAGACTGAAATACAGCCAGATGGCCTTTTTTTTAACCTCGACAAAAAAGAATTTTTCCAGTTACTCCATCATCATCTATCTCTTCAGTCGGGCTGACTGCAAGGGAGTCCCTTCAAGCTTAGGGTTCATGGCATCTTGTATTCTGGTGCTTCCCAATGCCAAACTGCATAACACTGTCATTCAACTAATACCTTGCATTCAAAAGGAATTTTTGTGGTGGGCTCAGGAAACCAAAACAAGGGACTCTCCTGGACCGCCAGCCAGAAGTCAGGCAATTCAGATTCTAATGACCCAGAGATATTGCTTTGGAGCTCATCTAAATGGAAAGTGGATACAAGACAAGTGGCCTGCCAGACTACAGCATCTACATATCAACATGAAAGAGATGTTAGTGGATGATTTTAATTTGCCTGCTGCACTGGTACCCATTACTGAGGAGTCTTACAAATAACTGTGCCATCTGTTTTACTGATTCCACACACCACTGTTGTTGATTCCACCTTGTCTCTCAGAGGTCAAGTTCAGCTTCAATGTCAGCTTCACCTCTGGCATATTCTGTTTTGAAAGACCCAGTTTCTCAGACAGCACACAACAAGTTTCAACAAGTTTTAGCCAGAAGACCTAGTACAGTACAAGGAGTATACAAAGAAAAATGGAAAAATTTTTGAGATTTTTGTTTTGGAGTTGGAGATTACTTACTGAGATTACTGAATTTGTGTGTGTGGCTCTCATTATCTTACTACTGACAACAGTTCTTCTCTTCTCTTCCATTAAGATTCATGCTGCAGCAATTTCTTCAGCTATGATTTGTGACCACCACCATTTTTTTTTTCCCTTTTGTTCAAGCAATTCTTAGAGGGCAAATAAGACCCCCCCCCAATTGAGCCCTACTCCCTGCTTGGGATCTCAATTTGTTTGGAAACTTACTACTTCAACCTTTTTGAGCAAGTGCTACTGCTGAATTGAAATACTTGTCATGGAAGACTGTGCCTAAGGTGGTTTCTGTGTGGCTTTAAACCAAACTATATTCATTTGCCACCTTTTATGCAGATCCCCAAAATAAAGTGTGTCAAACTATTTCTATAGGTGGAGATTGTTGCATTACATTTTGTTATTCCCATCATGGCAAGGAGATTCTAATTGTGTATATATTGTATATATATATTTTTGTTATTCAGGCCGGCTGAGGGCTACCTACCTGCAGGCAGATGACTCAAATGTTATGACTGCAACAGTGAATACACTCCCAACATCTACATTTAATGTAAGTGTACACAACTGTACTTTGCAGTATTTGCTCCCTCCCTCCTCCCCTGGACCTTTTTCCTTCTGAGTGCACTTGGTACCTACTAGTACCCTTGGACTGTCGTTCCTACTTGGGCTTTTTCATTTCTGAGGATGGCACGTCTGGATGCCACCTTTATGCCCTATGTCGTACATGGGCAGTATACATGTGATGTACGGTGTACCTATTACAACCTAAAGGCTTTAGTGCACTGGCCGGATGTCGGGCTGCCCTTGGCATGGGTTCCCTCTTGTAAAGCATATTGCAACAGTGAAGAGAAGCACATCTACTGTTAGTGTAAGATTTTACACTACTACACTTTTATACAGTTACTGTGTCTGTGAGTGAACAGATTATTAAAGATGATTCTTGGTTCCATAAACAAAGGAATTGGGAATGTCTGCATTGGACTTTCAGTTCTAAAATATTTGTGGCAGAAAAAAATTTGAAAGGTTTACTCTTTTTTTTTTTTTTTTTTTTTTTTTTCTTAGACGTGGCTACCTTGTACTAGACATGAAAGCTTGCTTATCCTCTCCCAGTTGACTCTGACCATTTATTTGTTAATGGGTACCCTCCCCAACTGTTTGTAGCATTCACCAAGTGCCTAGCTGTAGCACTTGTGTACCCAAGACAACGGGGTTGTGGATTTACTCTTATCTGAAAGTAATTATTTGGTTCAAGCCACCTCAGTTTAGCCATTCCAAGATGTCATGAAGCTAAAGGTGAGAAATTTCAATCCTGAAGCTCTCACTGAATCTCAAGACATCTAGTACTATCCCTTTGCTGTAAAACAGATTCCTAAGAACCATTCCAGGTGGGAAGAACTGCAAATGTTCCATCTTCTTGGGCAGGGTGCAGCTCATAAAGAATTTTCTGTGTGTCTGTAGGAAGAGACACTTTTGCACCCTGAGCTTATGTTATCCTCACTTCTAGACATCTGACTTTCATGTGGAAGCTAGGTTGATTAAACAAAAAAACAGCATACAACACATCATACCCTTCCCTTGGTGACTGCAGTCAGGGAATCTGGTAATCTGGTGGTGGTACAACCAAATCAGTTATCCTGGAATTCTCATTTCTTCCCCAGAGCCACACTATAGGCTGGGGGAAAAACATCAGTGTATTTCATGAACTTACTGTCAGCATTTAAGTTCAAGGCTGGTATTCAAATGAATAAAAATAAAAACATATCTGCTTGAATAAATGTATGATCACTGTGTTCTGTTAGCATTCCAGTCATAAGTGAAACCAAGAAGGCTTCAGTTCATCATTAAACAGAAGGACACTTGCTCTCTTCCCCTTTGCAAGAAAATCATGAGGATACTGGAGTTAGCACCAAAACTGAATCTTACAGCAGTTCACATTACCAGTCAACAAAACATAGTGACAGACGCCTGGATGTTGGGCACAGGTCCTGTTTTAGATGTTGGAAAGTATTGCGGCTGCCCAAGATTTAGCTCTCTGCATTCTAGGTGAATCGTTAGCATCTCTGCTTTTGCTCCAGAGCACTGCACAGTTTAGTACTGCCAACAAATGCTTTCTCAGTCTAGTGTACGCAAATACTTATGTGCCTTCTTGCAGGTTCATTCCAGAGGTACTCCTAGATGTATAAAGAAATAGCAGAGCTCATCCTTACAGCTCCGAATTAGCTAATGTGGTTTTGTTTCACCTTTCTGCCTGTTTTCCCCTTTATACAAAATTGCTGCATCCTAACGGCAACTTTCTCAGCCTTTGCAAAGTATCAAGGTAATACTTTAAAGCCAGCAGTTTTTAGTCGAGGGTTCCATTGATAGTTGTATAAGGAGAGATGTCTACTACAAAGTTCTTGGTTTGGTGTAGACCGGGTTCCACCTCTTTTCCCTGTTCCCACAGTCCTGCATTATATCTTGTACTTAATCAAGACATGTCCTAGTGGAGTCACCTGTTAACATCCATTGTTGAGTTGAGCAGTTCTTGAAAATAACTTTCCATCTTCAGATGCCCCGTATCCCCTACTTGTGACCAGAACTTTGTCCCAGAGAAGTTAACCTTGTTTCTCTTACTTAAAAAAAACTTGTAAAAACTACTAACTTCAGCAGTCTCTCTCTCTCTTCTCTCTCTGAAGATTCTCTTCTGATAGCAGTTAGATCTGCCAGAAGGCTGTGTGAGCTGCAAGCATTAATGTGCAAGGAAGCCTTTAGACTTTCTCCCCCACCAGCAGAGTGATCTTGAATAATTATTTAAATATTCTTGCTTACCTTTCTGAATTTGGGTGCCAGTTAATCCATCCACTTCTTCCACCAAAGCTTATGATCATCTCTTAATCTTCCTGCCCTTCTGACTTCTTAGCCTTTTCTTCCACCAGTGAATCAGTGCATCCCGAGCTCCTTTCCAGTGTCCAGAGACAACGGCTTGGTGCGGGGTGGTGGGGGGGGGGTGTGGAGACAGTAATTGGAATCCTGGCTTTTATTGTGCAGGCAGTGTTTATTTTCTGATTATGGTCCCCATTTCTGACTCCTATGTTATTACCCATATGGAACCAAAGCTAGGCTTAGTATAGAGGTCTGTGTGTGTCTGTTTCTGTGTGTGTGCCTTCCTATCCCTCCTAACAGCTGTCTTTACAGCACAGGCAGGTCTGGTCCACCTGAATGTGCTCTCTGGTTCATAGTATGCTTTCTGCCTGGGCTTTGTCTGTTGCAGAAGACCAGAGATGATGACATCCTAAGAATGTGCAAACTGATGTTAGACTCCTTGTCACCCTTACTAGCTAGTTCTTTCACACCAAGGATGCAGGTTATATCCAGGCTACCTGAGCTCCACTCAGGGCTTTACCTCTGTTGAACACCCCGGGAAATAGAATTTTGTATACCAATGATGTGGAGTGACAACTGCAGTATTATACCAGCAGAAGCCAAAATTTTAGACAGTTCACTTTTTAGCAGGCAATCTAGAGTAACCAGTAACTAAGAAAACACTTTACTTGCAAGCTGCATTAACTTTTATAGTGACGTATATTGCAAGACTTTGGACAGGTCAGTCCACTCTAGTGTATCAGTGTCACCACTGCTTTTTTTCTTCAGGTAGGCTGCCAAAAATATTCGAGACATTACTACCTGGGCATCTATTCTTAATTTTTGTAGATACTACAAGCTGGATGTCTTGGCAAATCCTGCCATACTGCTTGACATTTGCGATTTTCATGACATTTTGTAGGCAGCTCACTCAGGTTTGGTGACTCTTATTTCACTGCTGCTTTACTATTCACATGGTAAAATGTCTCGTCTTGTAGCAGTGATATTTTGATGGACATAGTACAGGTGTGTGTATTCAAAACTGTAGATTTTCATTTAGAAGTGTCATTGCAGAAGGGATTTCTCCATTCTTCCTCTTGGTACTGCCTTTTTATTAGACCTGACAAATCTGAACATGCGTAACAGACAGTGGGCCAATATATGTAGAGATGATTAGCTTAATAGTTTTTTTTTTTTTTTGACTCCTTGTTAAATACTTAATATGTGTATTTTACATTTAAAACAATGCAATTTACCCTCTCTAATAAGAGGCAATGGTGGAGGTAGCCTTTAATTTGCCCTCCCAAGTAAAATGCAAGAACAGGTGGTAGTAGCACTGAGTTATAGTTCCAAAAAGAACAGATATTGTGGGTTGCACACAATGTTTACAGCTGAACTTCTTCCTGACAGCTTTGTTGCATGAAGTAACCTTGTTCTTATTAGGAACATGAATACCTTTAAAAATCTCTGAAACTGACTGTTGTCTGCGTCATTCACGTTAGCCTGTTGTCCTACAGCAGTGATCTTTCTGTTTGAATATTTACATTTATGGTGAGTACACAGTTGTACTTTTCCTAGAAATCTGAAAACTGATCCCAGTTATCTGCTGTGTGCAGCATTTTGCTTTTACCAGAATTAAGCTCTTTAAAGAAAGCATCTGAGGTTTTGCAATTGTAGACTATGGATATTTTTTGCTGGTCTACTTCTTTGAGAGCGTCTGCCCTATTTGTCTAGGGTCTTCAGCTGGTGCTCCAAGAACTTAGTTTCGTGACTGTACAATTTTTTGATCCATGTCCAAATTTGTGGACGATATCAGAAGTAAAGGTTATCATTTTTTGGCTCACTCTTGGTCTTGCAATTTGTCAGCTATGTGATTGTCTCTTTGGCTAGAGTCATGATTTTAATCTAGAACTAATTTTTCTCATGATCTTGTCTGGTGCTGGGTAGTGGCACATCAGACTTGTAGAAGTTTAGAATTGTTAGCTTGAGTATTCTAAGCAAAATTATGGAGAGAGCTACAGTGGAGATTATCCAATATAACGTTTTTCTCTTGGATATAAAACACTGCAGACTTTTATGGGGGAGTGCTTGCCTTTTGAATGTAGAACCATTCTTAAGACATTACTTCGGGACTTGAAAGGTTGACCATGCATAATGCTTTTCCATAGGTTCATAGGTTCATACTAGGCCATCTGCCCTAGGGCATTTATAAGCCTAGCCAGAATGTGTTTGGCTTTCGCCACCCATTTTAAATTTATTTTGCTATGCCCTTTTTCGAGGTTAGTATACTGTGCCTCTGTCTAACAGTGACACAGAAGTGATACCCGGGGTAAACCTACGATATCCCATCCACTCATCAAGGTTCCTCTTGAAGAGAGTCAGTGAGGGACTCTGCCTAACCTGGACTGGGATTTTATTCCAGAGTGAAGGGAGCCTCTAGGTTATGAATCTGTCCCTCCAGCATGTCCTTTTTATTTCAGTGCTGAGGTTCAAGTCTCTCGAGCGCGTAGCTCGATGGGATTTGGATTTTCTGAGGTGCAGCATGTCCATTAATTCCGGGTTGGACATGGGTTTATACGTCAGGCACAGATTGCCTCTGAACAGGCGGTATGCCACTGAGTAGAGCTGGAGTTTCTTTAAGTTTCTTTTTTTTTTTCTTTAAGTCATAACACTATGTCACATAAAATAGTGGGTGGCAAATGTGTATAACAGTCTGTATGTAGTTCACTGGGTAGACCAACTGAATGCACCAACTTAACAACAGAATGCAACAACTTATGGTGAGTGAGTTACCTTACTGATTTAAATGTAGGGTTAGCACGGTTATTTCCCAAATGTATGTACTAGTGTCACTTTATTTCAGACTAGTCTCATTTATAAAAGTGGAAAATGGGTTCTGGCTAACCAGCTATGTTGATTATTATAAGTTTTATAATTACATCTATAAAAGATGACGAGTCAGCTCTGTTGTAAACCCTGAACGAAGTCCTGGTGATCCACGTTCAGTTAATAGCACTGTTGGAAGTGAATATGTGTGAGGGAGGAATGATGTGACTGTGCGTGCTTGATTGTGTCAGGAGGGAAGGAATGGGTGCATGTGCCTGGAGCACGCATTCCATGGTAGATTTCTCAGAGGAGAAAAGTTGGATGTATGTATGGTGGTGGTCTTGTGGGGAGGGGGTGATGAGGATGACACCTCACAGTGGCCCACTGTCAAGTCTTTTGCTTGGATACCTGTTCACATGAGCAGGGGAATGTAGGTCATGACTGAAAGCACCAAACCCCAGCACAAATGATAGCACTATACTTCTAGCATGAACAATTTTTGACCCTAGGGCATGAGTGGGTCCATAGGACTCCTGCCCTTTGGAGGAGTGGATAAATTAGTGAAACAGCCAGGTTTTAGGGAAGGCTTGATGGTTAGTGCTGAGGCCAGAGTATAAAGGAAAGGCTTAAGTTCTTCAAGCTATTCTGAAAAAAATTAACCAGCTGGGTGCAGTAATAACCTCACCTTTGTTGCCCGTAAATGTGGCATAATGAGACTTTACAAAAAGGGCATGAATTGACTACAAAGGAAATATTTATTCATAAAATAACATTGTCATCAAGTGTGTGGGGAACAGTGGTAGACAATTTAGACTGAGTATTGTTTGGCAGTGTCAGAAAAGCAGAGTAAGTAGTATGCTAAGTGAACCTGGGAACCAGTGAATTTGGGCTGTTGGTAAACAGATGCACCTTCATTTGTTTTGATGATTATACTTTTTCTCTCTGGATTTTATTATCACTGGTCTTGGTGCTCTGTCAGTGGGGTGCTTCCAGGTACTAGTTCAGGAAAATACACCTGTTCATCTCTTTAAAATAACTTTTCTCATTCATACCTGGTTTCCTTTCTGTGGTAACAGTCTTGCCATTTGTTGTCCATTGGATGATTACTCACTTTGCATTTTGAGATCAGTATTGGCAGTATTCTTTTTAGCTTTCTCAGAAGTGACAACCCCTTAAAACTTCATTTCTGAATTAATGATTTAGCTTGTTCATAATATTGAAATACAGCTGCAGTTAATTGGTATATTAATCTGAAGGCAGCAGTGGTGTTGCCTTAATGCATTTTATGGCTACCACCTCTTCATATCTGCACATAACTGTCAGTCTCATCCATCTCATCCTTCTGACCCCATTAATACATCACTTCCTGAATTTATTTGTCTGAACAGTGAGCCAGCAAAACTTGACTGCTTTAATGTCTATACACAGCATTAGTCACCATTAATGTTGGACATATGTTGAAGGATCTTGTCCTTCAACATCTGATTGGTCTTACCAACATAGTAACATAAACAACATTCCATCCAAATTGGTGCTTCCCTTAAATGAATACAATTTATTGTTGTTAGGGTGTCGAAATTCTACTCCTTTTTTAATAAGGCCACAAGCTTTGCAGGTCCCACAAGCAAAAGTTCCCACCTTTTCCATGGTCCTCAAATTACCTGATGCTTTCTTCTCCTTGCACAACATGTCCTTCAGGTTTTTGTTCCTTTTATATATGAACTGGGGATAAATTCCTACCATATCCCTTAGGCTTTCATCACTCACTATGATGTTCCAATTTTTAGATAATATCACATATCCCTTTCGCATCACTCCCATAGGTTAATGCCATCTTGCGATGATTGGGTCTAGTTGTGTCAATAGCTCTATTATGTGTAGTATTACTTGCTTTTAACCAAGGCTTATATTTAGTATGTCTATGCACTTTATTCTTTTCCATGACCTCAGCAACCATTTTCCCATTATAGCCTCTATTGGTGAGGCACATACCCAAATGGCTCAATTCCTCCTCAAATTGTGGAAGCACTCTTTTCTAAACAACTTGGAAGAAAAGCCATCCCTATTTTGCATCAAACATACGTCTAAGAAGTCTATGGCCTCTTTAGAGGTTTGGACACTAAACCTAAAAAAGCTAGTGGTGGTATGTAGATAGTCTATAAATAGACTCAGCTCTTCCTCTGTTCCTTTTGTGCTTGCCTATATATACCATCAATCCCTTGGAAGATGTTGTTCTCCAATACCAGAGTCAATAACTCAACCACTAGTTCTATCCTGTTGTGTGTAAGTTCTAATGTTGTAAGTAACGTCTTTATAGCCTGTAAGCCATATTCATTGTTGATCACAGTAAACAAATTGTTTACATCCAGAGTCACCATCAAGTAATCACCCAATAACTGTTCTTTTTTGATGCCTCCAATTATGGTAAGAAAGTGCCCTGTGTCCACCAATATATGTTCCATCAAGGCTACATATGGTTTAAGAGAAACTTCTAACCATATGGAAATATTTTCCGTTACCCATCCCCTACCCGAAACAATCGGTCTAAGGGGTGGGTCGATTAGGCTCTTATGCACCTTGGGCAGCGCTTTGAAAATAGGTGTTATCGGTTTTTCAATATACAAAAATTCTAGCTGCTGTTGTGTAACTAATAACCTATGACTCAAACAATGCAGTTTACAGTGAACTCTATCTGTAATCCTTTTAACATCAATAGGATTAATTATATGATAGGTCGCCGTATCTGACAACAACAACTTTAACTTTTTGGCATACCAGTCCGAATCTAAAATTACAACCGAGCCTCCCTTATCGGCCATCTTGATTGTAATATCCGTGTAGCCACATAAGTTAACCAAGGCTGACCTTTGTTCATGTGTTAAATTATAATATTTATCCCTGTCACTCTGTTGAAAATATTCTAGTAAGTCATAATCACATTGATTTATAAATAATTGTAGAGCCGGTGTTAAAGCTGGTACAAATGCACTGGGTTTTCTCAGATTGAGTTGCGAAGTATCACTATGACCAAATAGTTTACCCAACATCAAATTACGACAATAACACATGATGTCTAATAAAACCTCTTGATAGGTACACATTTTACTAGGGATAAACGATAAACCTTTGTTTAATACTGCCAACTCATACTGAGTTAAGTGGCGTGAAGATAGATTAACAACAATATTATCACACTCACTCTTTGAAGAAGGAGCTGTCTCACATGCCCTCTTAGCCTCAATGTGTGGTTTCTTTCAAATTCTTCAGGTCCTACAGGAGTACCTCAAAAGCTGATTTGGATCTCATGATGTGGGCATTTATGAAGAGACTGATAGAGATAGATGGCCTCCCATCACCTTATATCTTGAGAGTAGATAGGGATGGTCTAACATCTCCCATAGAAAGTCCTTCCCTGGCACATATTTCAGAAGTCATTATTTCAGTGCCAAATTGTACCCCCCAAAGTCTGTCACCTCAGTACCAACTGGCATTGAGCCATTATCTCAATGCCATGCCTTCATTGCTGTTTTTGAAGTTTTATTGCACAGCCCATTTGATTTCTGACACATCTGCCTTTCAAGATCATAGGATCATAAGAAGCTACTAGGCTATTGGCCCTGAAGCCCTTATAAGCCTAGCCAAGAGTTTAGCCCATGTTTAGCTAAGTCAGCACCCGATGCCCAAGTCCAGGAGGGACACAGGTGGGATCCCAGGGGATTATTTTCTGTTTCCCAAAAGGGATAATTAGGTACTCTGCTTGACGTGGAAAGGGAGTCTATTCCGCAGATGGTGGGAGTCTCTGGGACGCACATCTGTCCTGCCAACAAGTCCTATTAATGTCACAGACCAGGTTGAGGTTGAGCGTGTGGGGTTACTCAAGTGGTTGACTTGCGGATATGCAGCAGTCCTATTAAGGCGGGGTCTGAGATTGCTTTGTATGCCAGACAGAGGTTACCTCTGAGGAGTCTGTATGAAATTGAGTAGAGGGACAGGGCTTTTGGCTTGTCAATGTAGGATAAATGTTTGAGGCCCTGAATTCTCTTGGTGAGGAACATCTCTGGTCTCTCCAGCTGCTGCTTGTGCTTTGCGGGGTACATGCCGAAAGGGGCATTGTACTCAGTAATGGGCCTTATAAGGGAAAAATACAGGGATATTATGACCTCCTTTTCCCTGGATGAGATGCCCTTAATTATAAGGTGGACCATGTAGAAAGCTTTCTGTACAACGGGAGCAACATGGTGGTCAAAAGTCAGGTTGCTATCAACCTGGATGCCCAAATCCCTCGCAACTGATTGCCTGCTTAGGATGTTAGTGTGATAATTTGTGGGGACCTCACTCTTCCCAAAGGGGATGATGGTGCATTTTATGGTATTCAGCTTGAGGCCATGTTTCTGGCACCAGTCATATGTTTGGGTGAGACCCTGTTGGAGGATGTCCACATTATTAGGGAAATTGATGACAGCGCCCAACTTGCAGTCGTCTGCAAACATGGTCAGCCATAGCCCATTGATTTTGGTCTGCACCTCAGAAAAGTATATCCCAAATAAGAGGCCCAAAGACCAGTTCCTGGGGTACATCGCTCATTAATGGGTCTACTACTTGAGGTGGCTTCCCCTATTTTAACATACAGATTGATTCCAAGTTGAGAGAGTTTATCTATTATGCCTTAGTAGGGAAAAGTGTCGAAGGCTTTGGCCAGGTCAAGGTAGAAAGTGTGCATAGTCTTCCCCTCTTTTATGGCTTTGGTGACTGATGTTCTTCGTGTTTCACTGTTGCAGTCATTACATTTGGGTAATCTGCTGGCAGGTTGCCCTCAGTCGGCCTGAATTCCAAAGTCTTGGGTCCTGCGTCGGTTGCTGTCTTCTCTTCCATGACATCAGGTCGTCAGGGGTATAAAACATGCAGCCAATGTCATTTTTTTTAGTCTTTCTTGCCACGGCACCCGAAGCAGAAGCATTTCTCAAGTGCCAGTCGGCCGACTACTGAAATATTCTGAGTTTGAGTTTCAGAACCGAAGTCTTCACTAAAGCTAAGTACCCAGTTGGGAAACTTTTTTCTTGCTTTTTACCGATGTCAGAAAAGTTAATAATTGTATTACTTGTGGGAAGCAAATACCTCATAAGGATTTCCATTTATACTGTATTCCTTGCCTAGGCCCTGATCACAATGTGCCTGGCTGTCGGTTTTGTGCTAGATTTAACCAACTCACTATTAAGCGTAGGTATATTTTTGCATCTAAGTATTTTGGAAACAGATTTAACTACCCAGAAATGTCGTCGGATAGCAATCCGACTACCGGAGTGCATAAAAAACGCAAAGAAAAGGACAGACAAAGGCAGTTATGATTCAAAACAGACGACGAAGCTTCTCCTATGCAAGTCGCCGGTTCGCCGGTACTCAGTGAGGTGCTTTCGCAGCCCCTGATACCCGCTACCTTCAAGTCGCAGGCCTCTACCAACACCCATGTGGAGTCTGGCATGCCGCAAGATACTCAAGGTATTGGACCGATGGATGTATCTCCCTCGGATAGGTCCGGAGCCGCTGAGCAGGCACCAGCTTCTGAGGGTGTATTCAGACCTCAACATTTTTATATCAAACCGAAAGCTGCAAAACCAAAGGCAAAGACACCTTCTAAAACTAAAAAAAGTCTCCTGAGCCACGTGCACAGACCTCTATGCCTAAAAAAACAGATGAACAAAATGGCTGAAGACCTTATTACTTTGATCAGGGGTACCCATCCCCCCTCCAGATAAGAGGCCTAGGCAAGACACTGACTATGAATCTTCAGATCAGGTTTCTATTTCTTCTGATTCCTCTTCTGATCAGGAATTATCTTTACCTCCCTGTGAGGATTCTGATGCTGAGGAGTCTACTCCATCTGCATCTCCTCCTGAGGATTATTCATTTGGAGAAACCTTGCATAATTTGAGGGAGCATTTTCACTGGGAGAGTCAAGACTTCTCAGAATCAAAAAAGAGGCTCAGGGATTTCCTTCTCCCTCAGCACAAGCCTTTAGCCATTCCCCCTGTTTTAGACATTGTGGATGATGTGTTTTCGGAGTCAAGCCTGACCCCTTACCTCCAGCTCACAGTAAGCCTGACCGGTATTACAGGGTCCCTGACTCTCATAAAGCACCCTGCTGCTGATCCTGAAATTATTTCACAGGGTCCAAAGGGAGTTAAGGCCTCAACAGCAAAAAACCTACCGCCTCCAACAGAGATTCAAGGGCACTGGACAGATGGGGAAAAAAGGTTTATACATCTGCAACCTTAGCAATCAGGGCCTTAAACTGTCAATTTCATATGCTTAAGTACCAACAACATGTTATGGGGTTGCTGAAACAGAAAATGATGTTGATTTCAGAATGTGCAGAAAATAAGGAATTGCAGGAGTTATTGCATGCAGCTGAACCAAGTAGGAAAGCATACTTTACAATGTGGTTTTGATTCTTTAGAGGCCTCCTGCAGGGCCGCAGTTACTGGATCTGTGATTAGGAGGCATGCCTGGTTAAAGGAACAAAAATTGCCAAATCATGTTAAAGCTAAATTGCTAGATGCACCTTTACAGCATGATTCTCTGTTTGGTATTAAGGCAGAAGAGGTTTTAAAGAAAATGGACTACAAAGCTAAGTCTATGCAAACTGTTAAAGATTTCTTACAATTGCAGCCACCTAGATTCAGTAGACACTGGCCTACAAAAAATTGGTCCTTTCCTGTGTCAGACAGAGCTCAAAGGGGCAAATCCAGACGCCCTAAGGGTTCCAGGTACCAGGCTCAAGACTCATACAGGTCAAAGCAATGGGGCGCATCCACCTCCAAATCTGGAGGAGATAAAGTGCAAACCTACAGAAAGCAATCCCAATGACTTCCCTCTGCCTACACCAAGCACTTATCTTTTGGCAGCACCCATAGGGGGAAAATTAGCACTTTTTGCTCAAAATTGGCAGTTAATAACCCAGGACAAGTGGGTACTAAACATCGTATCACAGGGATACAGATTCCATTTCCGCACTCTGCCAATGACAAATGGTCAGTCAGATCTGCCAAAAAAACAGTGGGCAGAGGCACAGAAACAGGTTACATCCCTCATGGATATGGGGGCCATTCAGACAGTACCAGAACAGGAAAAAGGACAAGGTTTTTACTCAAGACTGTTCTTGGTACCCAGAAAGGACAAGGCCTGGCGGCCAATACTGGATTTATTGATTTTGAACACATACCTGGACATTCCAAAATTCAAAATGCTCACTTTGCAACAGCTTCTGCCCATACTGGGCAAGAATGCTTGGCTGGTAACTTTAGACCTAAAAGAGGCATACCCGCATGTCCCAATAAGACAATCGTGCAGAAGATACCTCAGATTCAAGGTTGGCTTAATGCATTACCAATTCTCTGCACTGCCCTTTGGCTTATCTACTGCGCCCAGGGTCTTTACAAAGTGCCTGGCACCAGTAATTGCATTTTGCAGGCAAAAAAGTATTCAAATATATCCTTACTTGGACGACTGTCTCATTCAAAGCAGAAAACAAGGACACTCTTCTACGGCACCTGGTGTTTGTGAAAAGCCTAGGGTACACAATAAACGAAAAGAAATCACAACTGGTACCCTCTCAAAAGATAACATTCCTGGGTGCAAGCTTGAACACAACTGCCCAGATGGCTTACCTCACGCCAGACAAACAAACGCAACTGACTACTTACTTCAAACTGATGGCAACAAAAACCCAGTCTTCTGCAAAACAAATTCTGCAGGCTCTGGGCTTCATGGCATCCTGCATCCTACTAATTCAATATGCAAGACTGCATATGAGGAAACTTCAGTGGTACCTAAAAAGTTTATGGAGTCAACATTCACACAGTCTGGAAACAATGATTCCTCTCATCCCCTGCCTGCAACAGGAGTTTCTATGGCGGGCAAAGGCCTGTCACCAAAACATGGGACGGCCCTTCACTCTACCCCCTGCCAGCCAAACCTTAACAGACGTATCAGATTATGCCTGGGGGGCCCACATGGCAGGAAGATGCATTCGGGGCATATGGGCACCAAATCAAATGCATCTACATATCAACCAGAAAGAGATGCTAGCTGTTCAAAATGCCCTAACAGCCTTCAAGGACTTACTTCATCCAGGACAGCTACTGATAATGACGGACAACACCACAGTCATGTGGTATATAAACAAGCAAGGGGGCACACACTCATACCTCCTTTGCAGATTAGCCATGGCACTGTGGGACACTGCTTTGACCTACCAAATAAATCTTCAAGCTCAATTCCTGCCAGGAAAACAAAACACTCTGGCAGACGATTTAAGCAGAAACCTTATGGATCCTCACGAGTGGAAACTAAATCCACAAGTCTTCAGCATGATAGAGAAATGGGGAGCCCAGACACAGACCTATTTGCCTCTCCTCAGAATTATCAACTGAAAAGATTCTGCACAAGGACTTCTCACAGACAAGCATGGAAAGTGGACGCCCTACCCTTCAGTTGGAAAAACCTATCAGTTTACGCCTTTTCTCCTCTGCCTCTTCTACCTAAGTTCCTCCAAAAAGTCAGACAAGAGAAGCCAAAGATGATATTAATTGCCCCGGACTGGCCCCACCAATACTGGTACCCAATCCTAAGGAACTTGTCTTAATACCCAGCTTGGACCTTGCCTCAAAAACCACAACTACTGTCCCAGCAAAACAGTCAGATCCTGCACAATCAACTACAGACTCTGAACCTGACAGCATAGCTAATTCTGTAATCATACAGACAACACCTGTCAGTAAAGCTGTGATGGATGTCATTTTGGAAGCCAGAAGGCCTAGTACTAGAAAATCTTATGCTGACAAATGGAAGAGATTCTGTGCTTGGAATCGAGCACAAGGAACTGATACAACAGAACCGCATATTCCTCAGATATTAAAATACTTAACTGAGATGCTTGACAAAGGTCTATCTTTTTCATCAATCAAAATCCATGCCTCTGCCATTTCGGCTCATTACAATACAGAGCCACCAATCTTTTCTCATCCATTACTAAATCAGTATCTTAGAGGAGCCAAAAATTTAAGGCCTCCTAGAAGATCACCATTACCTGCATGGGACCTCAGTTATGTGTTGGGAAAGCTCACCCTGCCTCCATTTGAATCAGCTGCTACCGCTGATATAAAGTTCTTATGGAAGACAGCTCTGCTACTAGCAATTACTTCAGCAAGAAGAGTTTCAGAGCTACAGGCCCTCATGGCTGTAGAGCCTTTTATCACATTTTACCCAGACAGGGTGTCTCCGAGGACAAATCCTGCTTTTATGCCTAAGGTCGTTTCCAGTGTGGCTCTTAACCAAACAATTCATCTGCCAACTTTTTTATCCAAATCCGCAGAACAAAGGGGAGAGAATTCTGCATTCTTTGGATGTACACAGACTGCTAAGATTCTACTTGAGCAGGACTAAAGCTCTAAGAAAAACTGAGCAATTACTAGTGTCATATGCTGCAGGATCAGAAGGAAAGGCTATTTTAAAGCAGACAGTTTCAAAGTGGATAAGCCATTGCATCTGTTTCTGCTGCTTACACCATGGCAAACCTGTGCCCAAGGGCATTAGGTCTCACTCCACCAGGGCTGCAGCTACTTCAGCAGCCTTTCTCAGAGAAGTACCAACCAAGGACATTCTAGAGGCTGCTACTTGGAGTTCTTTTCACACCTTTACAAAGCATTACCATTTGCCTCTCTACTCTAAGTCCAGGGCAGGCTTTGCCACTGCAGTGCTGCAGGGCCTTATAGCCTCACCTAATGCTGTTTAGCTCCAGCCTCCCAACCATAGCTTTGGGATTCTACCCAAATGTAATGACTGCAACAGTGAAACATGAAGAATATAGTACAGTTGTGTACACTTACCATAAATGTAGATGCTCGAGTGTATTCACTGTTGCAGTCCAGGTTACCATCCCGCCATCCCCCTGTCATTTTACAGCTTATTTTTCCTTCTCTATCTTCTACAACCTATGTGGTGTATTTGCTTGTAGATGAAGGTAAAGTTTATATTGATGCATGTGTGTATGTATATATATATATATATATATATATATATATATATATATATATATATATATATATATTTAGAATATTGCTACCTTTTTGGGGGCACCTGACATCGGGGGCAAGAAAAACTAAAGAAAATGGCATCTGCTGCATGTTTTATACCCCTGACGACCTGACATCATGGAAGAGAAGACCACAACCGACGCAGGACCCAAGACTTTGGAATTCAGGCTGACTGAGGGCAACCTGCCAGCAGATTTCCCAAATGTAGTGACTGCAGCAGTGAATATACTCGAACATCTACATTTATGGTAAGTGTACACATCTGTACTTTTCAAGATAGTCAACCAAATTTAACAGACATGACTTCCCCTTGAAGCCAAACTGTGTGGGATCGAGTGTTTGGAGGTTGCCAGTGTCCTTGTTAATGAGGTCCATGATAATCCATTACATAGCCTTGCAGATCAGGCTAGTTAGGCTGATTGGTCTATAATTTCCCAGATCAGTGAACGTTCCACGTTTGTACAAAGGGATGACAGTGGCTGTCCTCACTCAGCTGAGACAAAGCCGGTACTCTGCCTTTAGTTGAATAGGGCGCCTAATGATGCTGCAAGTTCCTGCCACAGTTCATGTAGGATGCAACCTGTGAAGTTATCGGGTCCCATGGAGGCTGTATTTTTTTGCTTTTGAGAGGGCAGTGATAATCTGTTCCCTAGAGATGAGGGGAGGGGGTAGGTACTGGGATGTCCTGATTTACTGATGGGGGGACAGTGGGGTGAAGTTTTTGCTGAATCTGTTAGCCAGCTAGTTGGCTATATATATAGCATTTGTGTATGTGGTGTCCTTAACTACCAGTTCTGAGCAGATCTGGGTGCTACCTTTGAGACTGTGGATTGTCTCTAGTAGATGTGGCCAATTTACACTCAGTTTGCTTTGGAGGATTTCACTAGTGCTCTTATTTGCTTGTTCAGGCTAAGGAGAAATTGCTTCCAATTGGGCACCTGATCCTACTTGGCTCTGGACAGCAATTTTTTTCCTTTTGTTGTAGTTTATTTATTGTAGATGTCCACCAGACAGGTTTACTCTTCTTTGTGGAGTATGATTTTGTCCTGTGGGGTATTCCTGATTTCATACATCTATTTAAATGCTCGTATAGTACTTCGGTGTAGATTTGGACATTGGTGCCAGTTTCTACAGAGGGGGAGGAGGTTGTGAAGCTGTTTATACCACGCCTCAGGAGGTTGTAATCAGCTTTGGAGAAGTTTTTTTCTTTGACCCTAGTTAGAGGGGGGTCAGGAGAAATGTTAACTTCGAAAGTGAGGGCTTTATGGTCAGACCTTACTAGGGAGGATGATACTGTGGTTACTCATGTTGGTTAGTACCAAGTCCAAGGTATTACCTCTTGTGGGTGTATTGCCTAGCTGTTCCAAGGCATTTGCATTGACAAAATCGAGGAATCTCTGGGCATTTGTGTTCTGGCATGAGTAGATGTCCTTCTATTCATATGCTGCAGTATCCATAACATGGAGTTTACCTTCGGGTTGACTCGTACATTGTCCGGCTGTTTTATCAAAGTTAAATTGCTGCTGCGTAGGTACATGCGTCGGCCCACCACACTAAGCATACGTCGGCCATAAATGGACATCTGGTATAAAGCGCATGTCAGCACGCACCTACCTCAGAACTTCTTTGCTTCCTGTTTGACTACCAGCTCCTGTCATCACTCACTTAGGAAAGTTACCTCGTCCTTCTGTGTTCAGATAAGTACCCCATAAGGGTTGTTTATTAACTTTTGCTACTTTCTTGTGAGTTAGTCAGAAAGAAAGGGCAATTTTCAAAGTGGAAGGCAAACTCACACAAGTTCTGTTTATTCTGCCTAGGTCCAGAACACAACCATATGTCGTGTGATATTTGCAAAGCCTTCGTCCTGAAAACTCTTAGAAGCCACCTTGCTTCCCTTAGATTATATTTAGTGCATCAGAGTCTGAAGCGCCTTGCTAGTGATATGGTTCCGACGTTGGGACCTGTGGAAGAGCTGCAACTCCAGAAGGCCAGGAATCCTAGGCCTGAAACCTCGGCTGCTCCCTCTATCCTGGCCGTCCCTCCCGGGGCAGATGAAGGCCTGGAGGATGCATCGGAAAACGCAGATTCTTCCTTGATGGGTACTGTGGTGGAAGCCATTAAAGAGACTGCCAGCACATCCTAGAGGGAACTTCAGGTGTCTAACCCAGGCAGTGCGGGGGGGAGGTGTGGATTATCATTTCCGAAGGCCTGCGTGGGGTTACTCAGGTTGTGGTCATGTTTTACCTGTGTGAACTGATGAAAAGTGGCTTGTCATATTCTTCCATCAAGGCACATTTATCTGCCATCTCAGTATGTTTACCTGTGACTTCTGCCCTGGCATCCAA
This sequence comes from Protopterus annectens, assembly GCF_019279795.1. Lineage (NCBI taxonomy): Eukaryota > Metazoa > Chordata > Ceratodontiformes > Protopteridae > Protopterus > Protopterus annectens. The sequence continues at coordinate 59,792,553 of NC_056744.1, read as the reverse complement.
GTTGGAAGTCAAGCTTTTCCTGAAAGGGATCCTGCATGTCAGATCTTCTAAGAAACCTATCTTTCCCCATGGGATCTTGATTTTGTGCTAGAAAAGCTTACCTTAGGCCCCTTTGAGTCAGCTAAGGACTCTTCCCTGGAACACTGCATACTGAACACTGTCCTCCTGATCGCTATCATCTCAGCCAGAAGGGCTCTGAACTGCAGGTCCTAATGGCATTTCCCCCCTCCTGTCTTCATCGGGACAGGGTTTGCCTTCATACCAACCCAGCCTAAGGTAGTGAATGAGCTATCCTTGAATCAGGCCATCAATCTCCCTACCTTCTTTCCTTCACCACAATCTCCTAGTGAAAGGATTCTCCATTCCTTGGATGTGCACTGACAGCTCGGATATTATTTGGCTAAGACCAAGCCCATCCGTAATTCAGACAGGCTATTCATTTCCTATCACCCAAGAGCCTTGGGCAATCCGGTTTCCAAGCAAACTGTTTCCTCCTGGATTTCTAGAGCCATTTATTTCTGCTACACAGCAAATGGGAGAAATCTTCCCTTTCCAGTTAAGGCACACTCCACTAGGGCAGTGTCTTCATCTGGATCCTTCTTTAAAGGTTTGTTTACAGCTTCCATCTTGAAGGCAGCTACATGGTCCTCTGTTCACACCTTCACCAAACATTGCCAATTGGATACTGTTTCCAGATCCAGAGCAGGATTTGCCAGGGCTGTTCTACATGGCTTTGTGGAAAATGTCTGCTCCTCCTCCCAATCATCTGTTGCATGAGCTATGGCATTCTTCCTCATGTTATGGGTACTGCAGCATATGAATTGAAGGACATAGAATAGTTGTGTAAAATCTTACCATAACCATAGATGTCCTTCTCTTCAATATGCTGCAGTATGATTTCCCACCCTGCCTTCCCCCTGACGCTTGCCTGCCTTCTGGAGACTCGCATCCTTCAAGCTGGTGCTTGGCGGCATTCACTTCTGAGGTAGGTGCATGCTGATGTCCGCTTTATACCTGACATCCGTTTATGACCAGCGCACGCTTAGTGTGGTGGGCCAACGCATGTACCTACACAGTAGCAATTTAATTTTGGTAAAATGGTTAAGACGTAGGAGGTGGACTCCCCCATGTTATGGATACTGATATAGAAGAGGATATCTATGGTTATGGTAAGATTTTACACAGCTATTCTTTCTTCCAATCTATGTTTGGATACTTAGTCACCCAGGATTATTGTAAAGAGATGAATCTTGATCGATTCAAAGAGGTCCAGATAAGGCAGAGTGAGCATCGTGAGTCAAATGTGGGGGCCTGTAGCTAGCTATAATTTGAATAGGGGTCTTGTCAGCGGTTAACTGCACCTGGAGTGTCTCATGTACGTCATACTGACTGACCAACCTGGACATGTGTATGTCTTTAATATATATTGAAACTCCACCTCCTTTGGCTTTGCTACCCACAGTTTGGGGTCTGAATGTATGATAGGATAAGTAACCAGGTAAGGCTGGGGTGCTCTCTGCAGCTTTGAACCAGGTTTCTGTGACTTTGCAAATCTCAGCATATTCTAGGATTAAGAATGTTTGCAATGAGTTCAGTTTCATGTTTAGATTCCTAGCGTTTAGCAGTATGGACCAGTTTTGTTGAAATGTTTGATAGTTTAGACCTAATCACTTTTCCTAAAAAAGGCACTATGGGGGAAGCAAGAGCCTTTGCCAGAAGCCTGAAGCTTTACCAGAGATAGAAGCAGGCCATTTCTGGCAAAGCATTGTGATCTGTCGATCATATTTTCCCAGACTGTCGGGTACTGGATCCCCCTGGAATGACACCAGAAACTAAGCAGCAGTTAGTCGTTTGTACTGAGGCATCATTGTGGGTAATAGCAGAATTCTGCTCAAGGCTAGGCACATACTTGCCTGGGACACATTCTGCGAGCTCAGTCATGTCTCTTCATGTTGTCCAGGGAGGTATGTCTCAAGTCATTCATGCCAACATGGACTATGACAGAGTCATAGTAGTACCTGTTGTTGAGAGACTTAAGTGCATGTGTGATATGGTGGATTATGGCACCAGACAAACAACTAACCGTGACCTTCTCCTTATCCAGCCTGGTAAGAGGCACATCTGTGTGTCTCACAATGGAGTCTCCTAGGACTATTGGGTTTATGGTTAAGGCTAAACGGCTGTGAGAGACAGGTGAGTTGACAATGTGTGGTACATGGTGTGGAGGGTTGTGGAGTTCACGTGTTTTTTGCCTCTGAGGTCTCCTTTGTTTGGGTATGTTTTTGTTTAGAATATCCGCATATGTGAGTGTATATTGTGCAAGTATGAGTGGTGTTTGAGGTGTAGTGATTGTGATGAGAACCTTCTCAGTGCCAGATGTACTGGCTTGTCTTGCGAGGGAGAGAGCATAGACTCTAGGTTCCTAATGTAGTTGCATCTCTCACAAATTGTGTTCCTTAGTGATAGTAGTAGATGGTTGTCCATGTGCATGAGGCAGTTACTACACTGTCTCAGGATGCCCATATCAACCAGACTGTCAGGAGAAATTGTCAGAAATTGTCCATCCATATTTGTCAGAATCTGAGGGAGAGAGGCCAGGGAGAGCTAAGGGGTAGACCAAGAGCCCAAGTGCGTAAACCTAAACTAAAAGGCTTAGAATAACAATTTAAACAGGCTATAAATAAGCAGTAATAAATGCAGCAGAAAAGATGCAATTAAATACTTTAGAGAGCAAGTAGCCGAAAAAGCAAGATGAAGTAATAGAGTTGGAAGCACAAATACAGTAAAAGCAGCTGAATAAAGTAATTTTTTTTTTTGTTTTTTAGTAAAGTGGAATGGGAGAGAGGGGGAACAGACGATAATTCAAGGTTAAGAAACTAAGGGGGTTGGCCTTCCCAGATCTCTCTCTGTATTGGGTAGAATGAGCTAATGAGACAGGACTGAGAGGAGTGTCCCAGATCAAATTTATAGTAGGGGCAAGTACTGGAAAAGCCACCAAGTTTAAGAACACAACAGCAGCACAGGAGGGTTGGAAAACAAACTTCACACAGAGGTCAAGCAAATATACAAATGCAGACAGAGATAAGTAATAATTCAGTCAGTCACTGAAAACTGTTAAATCAAGTGTAAAGAAATGGTGCTGATCCCCTCCTGGAGGCCTTCCAAATTCTTTTTTGGGTATGCCCTCCTCAGTACTGGTTAATACTTCCTTGGGATGGGTAGGCCCAGCCACCGAGACAGGCTCCTTGGATCTGGATGAGGACAGTGTATGACCTTTCAAATTGAGGAGGATCATTGTTTCTCCACCAAGAATGGACGCACAGACTTCAAGGGTGGCTCTCAGCCTCATGTTTCTGTCTCAGCCACATCATGCATCCTTGGGTCAGAGCTGCGAGATTGACCTGAATGGCAGAAGGTGTCCTCTAAGGAGTCTGATCCTGCCCCTCTCTGATGTACTAATTAAGAACATGCAACAGGAGGCATTGACTCCCCATTAGAGTCTGTCTGTTTTTGGATACAGACTGGCGATTGAGAGGGTTCCCTCCCAGTACCTTTCAGAAGACTCCACTTTCATAAATATTGTAGAATTAATGCAGTTTAGGGAATCTTAGTCCACTGACCAACTCTGTTTGGACAAGGATATTTTTTGGAGCCTGCAAATTGGTTTGGCTCCCTCTTAGTGGCCCTCTTGTGGACCACCTTATTGTCTTGGCCATTGGGGGGGGGGGTCATAGCAGGAGACCAGTAGTCTTGCAAGCCAGAGAAGGTTCTCAAACCTTCTTCCCACCTCCAGGGACAGACTTGTTTTGCGCCAAGGGACTTGTGGTTAATTTTATTATTGTGACAGTGCTGCTAAAAAAAAAAAAAAAAAAAAAAAAAAAAAAAAGGCTGCTTTGGGGGTCACAGCTACTGTTCATCCACACAATAAGGAATGCTAGGCCATGGACAGTTTAAGGAAGCAAGCTTATGCTTGAAGGACATAAGCTTTCATGACTTTGAACTATGTCGCTCATATGTATCATTTCCAGAAAGATCTGGCCCAGCAAGCACTAGCCTGTCTGAGAAGACCTCCCATATCTGATTCCAGAAAATAATTGGAGACTGCTCATGGCACAGTGTTAAATATTACTGACATCTTCATTAGACTCATGCGTAATCCAGCTACTGGAAAGGCACATATGTGGGAGCAGGCATTGCTATTTGTAGGCCTGGCTTTGCGTTGACTTTACAGACAGAATTAAGACGACCTTTGCAGATGCCTCCTTTGATTGGATCATCCTTGTTTGAAGGACAAGATGCAGAAGTATGAGCAAGATGGGAAAACACTTTCTGTTGGAGTTCAGATTTGAGACTCCTCAAATATTATACACTGGAAAACAAAAAGCACCAAATCTCTGATGTTAAGGAAAGCAAAGTGTCAAATCTTTAAATCCACTTCTGACAGGAGCAGCTGCAGCAGAGGATGACCCCCTTTAACAGATGCCGGCCCAGAATCAAAGGAGGCTCACACAACCAGGGGTAGTGTGGACCTTTCAACGACAGGCAACCTCACCTTCCTAAAAGGACTGCCAAGACTGCTCCCATCTGGAGACATTTTGGGGTTTATCCCTCTGCTCTCCTGCATGGATGACCCATTATGAAGGATACAGGGGATATAAGGGTGCAAAGAATAATATCCAGAGATTATACATTTCTCTTTTCCCAGCATTTGCATGCATCACCCCATCAATAAAAAAAAAATCTCTGATTAAAAAAAAAAAAAAAAGCCATCCATTATGTCCCACCAGGTCAGGCATGGTCAGGATTTTATTCAAGAATTTGCTTACAAAAAAAAAAAGGACCTGAGTCCAAATCTAAACCAAACAACATTGTATAGTAGAACTAGTTTAGGGTGGGCACAGTGCAGTCAATTTTGATTTGCCTACAGGCAAATTATTGGATGTGCTTGCTCCAATCTCTAGGACACTTTAACAGGATCCTTCTTGGGATTACTTCTCTGTAGAAGCCGGTCAGTTTCAGTCCAGGGTCTTGCCCTTTGGTCTTGCCACAGCCCTCTTTGTTGACAGTGCATGACTTTAGTAGCCACACGCCACCTTGTTGCCCCAAGAAAGGAATCATTGGCCAATACCAGAGACCGCTTGCTGCAGCTCTGTCTGTCCTTAGACATATCCATAAACTACAAGAAATCTATCCTTCAACCAACTCAGGCTTGTCAATTTATTAGAAGCTACCTAGACACAGTAAGGGGTGTCTCACCTTCAGAACAGCATTCAAACACCAAGAGACTTCTTTCAAATTCTCCTCTACTTCAATTGTCCATCAGCAGTTCTAGTTCTCAAAGTTGTGGGGCTGATGATCTGTGCCATTCTGGTGGTACATTTCACTCATTTGTATGAGGATTTCTTGGTGGCTTCTAAGTTCTCAGTGGCCTCTGCTTTTTAGAGCAGCTGTCTACGATCATTACAGTAACCAGCCTTAGCAAGGAAAAGTTCTGATTGTGGCTAACTTACCTGGCATTCATTCTCCCTGGTCTTCCTGTGCTGCATTTCTGTACTGCTGATTTACTCCTCACCATCATTTTTATTTGCAAGCAGTCATTTATGGCAGAAATTAAAATACTTGGCAAGATTCTTATGTTTGTGTATGACCATGTACAAAACTCAGTTATTGCCCTTAGCCTCATACCATGGGCACTATAGAATGCTGGAACTACAGTTATTCTAATGAGTGTTTCTTTTGTAGGTGGATTACAAAGCAGATGAGTGGCTCATGAAGAACATGGATCCCCTGAATGATAACGTGGCTACTTTGCTTCACCAGTCATTGGACAAGTTTGTGGCAGAACTCTGGAAGGATGGTAAGGGATAGTCTGTACTACTGATCACTTTAAAAAAAAATGTGAAAATGAGGTCTTTAGCCTTGTCAGTACAGAGTCAGAGGCATCCATTATTTGAGTGTTAAAGTATTGTTCAAGCTTTAACATTCATTTGTTGTATTTTGTCAGCCAAGTAGATTCCACTGAGCTGTAGCCTTTTTTCAAAGGAGAACCAAGATGGTATTTATACATGGAAAAAATGTTCAGGACAGTAGGACAACTTGCACTCTGCTGGGTGTCTTGAGGTAGCTGGCCCTTGTCTCTTATCCCTCTTATTTCCATTCTTGGATTCATTCCACTTGCAAATTTGATTGTCACTTTACCAGACAATGGGCTCTTGGATTATTACAGGAACAAAGCACTTCAGTTTAATGGACTTAACGCTCTACTGACTTCCTGTTAATGTGGAAGAGAAGTGTGGTGTGTGGTACGTTTTGCAGGCATGGTTAGACTTGTTTTCTGTGGATTTGCCTAAATGCTTTTTTGTTACTTTGTCATTCTTTAGAAAATTAAATGGCACAACGTGAAAAATACTCTGAGAATAATGCATGATGCTCAAACATAGATCACAGTTGCAGTAGCCTAAGCTATATGGGTGCCACCTCACTGCAGCATCTCTGACGTTTATCCCACACACCAACTCTCAAGAGCTTGAGCAGTTCTCTATAAAAAGGCAGTTGGAGCTTCAGACCTTTTTTTTTTGCCACAGAAGAGAATACCTTTCAGAGGTCCTGTGACAGTCTTCAAGAGAGGGGCAGTTAAGCCCCTATTGGGGCAAGCCTTCCTCTATAATTTACTTTGGGGAAACTGGCATTTTTCTGTCATATTTATGACTTTATCTCCCCAAGTTTTGGGGACTGCCATTGTATATAATTCTGTGAACGTTTGTGAAGAAAAGTTTTTCTTTTGACTAAGGCCATACTTGTATTTGTAAGTTTAGTGTGTTTGGGGCAGGCAACTGTGCTTATGGGGTTAACTCTGATTTACATACTTCATAACCACTTATTCTGTACCATACATGTTACAAAATCATCCAGGCTCCATTTCCCACTTTTAACTTTTCATTCTTGGCATACCTGTGGAGCAGTCTCCATGTTAGTACCGTCCTCTGCACACAAAAAGAAGAAAGTTGTAAAGGAGGCTTAAGGTGTCAGGCCAGTTCCTATTCTGCTTCATTACCTCCCACTCCCCACTCCCAACTCCTCTTGGTGTAGCTTTTTCATCCTCCAAATACCAGGAGATAGCAATGTCCCCTATGGCTGTAAGGATGCCCTTGTCAGGCAAGCAAGAGAGAGAGACACCTGCCCGTGCTGGGGTAAGACATGAGAAGGGCAGTTGGCCAAGATGGGATAGTGGAAGTTTGAACCAGTCTGCCTACAGTGGGTCAGTATGTTTTCAGGTTGCGTGTACTTAGTGAAAACAAACTGTCTCCCATTTCTGTTTCTATGTCTGGGCAGAGCAGATTTATTGTGATTTGCCAAGGAACCTGATGCTTCAGGTAATAGAGAAGAGTTTCCTTCCCTTTCTGGTAGGGATCTTCATTCAGAAGAGCAGATATTGGAGGGGGATAGCTGTAGTTCAGGAAATTCGTCTTATTCAGAGTCCTGTGATTCTGATGAAGGTATTTCATCAGATATTCCTGCTGAAAAGATTTCCTTTTCTGACACTTTATTAAAATAAGAGTTTTTTCATTTGGACCAAAATGAAGTCTGTGTGGCACAAAAATGTATTATGATTTATTACAGTTAGAGATGTGTAGCAGTTAACTATCCTGTGTTCCCTGCTGTAGAGAATGTTTTTCCCATTGCTTCTGTCTTAGCTGATGGACAGCCTCCTGACCCTCGGATGTCTGACAAAGCAACAAAAGTACTTGTTTTGTTTTCTGTATCCAAGCCTGCTTCCACTAAATAGGCTGTGACTGCTAATCCCATTCCTCTTGAAAACGATGAGAAAGCAATGGATAAGTTGGGGAAGAAGACACATTCTTCTAGAAATGTAACTTTCAGAATTTTAAACTGTCAAGCTCATACAATAAACATGTTATTGTTCTTTGAGAGAATGCAGAGGTTAATGGCTAACCTTCCTTCTGAGGTAAAGAATTCATTAAATCCTGTGACAGCTGTTTGTCATACGGCTAAGCATACTTTAAAGTGTGCTTTATGTTGCCGATTCGTCTCAAAAGCTGCTGCTTCTGGATAAGTTATTGGAGATTTGCTTGGCTTGATTTTGCAAAATCTTCCTGTTGGTTATAAATGTGAGATTTTAAATTCTCCATGTTTTCTTTAAAAACAAATATTGCATTTATCAATCTTTTTTTTCATAATACGTAGGAAATCCTTATGTATGGTTTCCTCTGTCCAGTTGTGACTGGTTACATACATCTGGCTGTTACAGCTCCATACTTTATAGTTTTGACTCAGCACAAACCAGTGGTTTCAATTCTAGCTGTATTCTGCTAAACCTTTTTATGTATCTTGGTGGAAGACACTTTCCCTTTAGATCATTTTATTAAAAGTTACACTTCTATATCTTTTTAATGTGACAAGTTATCCTCTTTGCACACACTTTCCTACCATCTTTTCCCATCAATTTCCATTTCCATCTCTTTCTGGCCTAGTTGTGTTACTATTCTTTTAGCCTCTTTCATCGAGGAGGGGTTGTTTTTGTTAACATCTTATTACCTTTTCCCTCCTGCCATTGTCAGTGCTGTGAAATACCTGCTGGAATTAGATAATTGACTATTCGTCCCCCGTAGGACCATTTGCTTTAAGAATGTATCCTCTCCTACTGTTGCTTTCAGTAATCTCCACACATCTTCCTTAAACTGTGTTAACAATGGGCAGTCTCCAAAGATATCTTCCTGTATATTTGTATTACCTGTGCTGCAACTCCAGCATTCACCTCCGATGGTCAAAAACATCTTACTTAGCCTGGCAGGTATGTAAAAATGCCTGCGGAGACTTCGCAACACACAGACTTTTTTTCTAAAATTCCTTCCTTCGATTCTCTTTCCAAACATTCTTTAATTTTCTCTTGATTTTTCCCTTCTTTTAACTTTGTTGGCTCCAGTGCCTTTAAGTCAGCCTTACTTGTTACACCTTCCAGTCTCCTTTGATTTATCTGACTTAAGAATTTTGGTAGTGCTGTTATACTTTTCTTTACCACCTACCAGACCCCGATATTCCCATACCATTTAATTTGGTAGGGGGAACATCTTCTTGTAGCTCACCCCTCATTTTCAGAGAATCCTCTGAGGACTGACCTAAGGACAATATTTAATGTCTGTCCTTTTTCTTTCCTTTCATTTTGCATGTCAAGTAACAGAATTTTTTTTCTTCTCTGTCCTTATCCCTTTAGTCAGTAGAGATTCTTCTTTCCAATGCATTAGCTCCTCCTCTTGAAATAGACTTTTACTTGCCCTTCTCATTTCTGCTACTATTGGCAACTGGGTGTGTACTTGTGGGCACTCTAGTAAAATTTCTTGATTATTCCCTTTCCTTAACTTCTCCATTGTCTCTCAAATCATCCTTTTCCAATCTGCCTGGTAGAGTACATATATTAATCTCAATATTAGTTATTTGGCAGGCCTTTAAATATTCACTTATGTCTGGTGCCCCTAGTTCTACTCTATTTAGATAGTATTGCTGTCTCCCATGTGATTCTTGGTTTGTCACACACACACACACACACACACACACACACACACACACACACACACACACACACACCCCCAGAAACAAGCCTGAACAGTCTTCTTAGCTTCTTCATGTAGGTTTGTCTTGGGCTGCTTTATAAAACACCTGTCTCGGATATAAAAATAGTGTTAATAAGTACAACTGTATTACTTGTACCTTCTGATCTATATTCAGTTTAATGTTTCCAACTCCCTATTTTTTGTATTTAATCAGTACCCTCTCATATGTTACTTGTAAGGATTCTTTGAGTTTTTTCTTTATCCAGATTCTCGACTATTTAATTTCATCCCGCCATATTTCCTTTAGCCGAGCTATACTTTATTCATGGCTCATGTTAATTGTTACATGTGTCTTTGTTTGGTTAACCAGACACACGGACTTTACTAAAACCTTTGTAGCCTGTTTAGTATTATAGACACGAAACACTTATGAAACCCCTTTGTAGGAGGGGGACAATGGATCCTTCCATTTATGTATTACTGCAGTTAGTTTCTCTTCCATGATATCTGTGGGCTGTCTCCTTCCAGTATTGTGTTGAACATTAGTCCATATCCCCACTTTTAAATTTTCCTTTAGATAAAGGTGTTTTGTTTGGTCCATTTGCAGTTGACATGCTAAAAAGTTGTCTCAAATTTTTCAACTCTCCTTTTTCCGAACCAATAGTAAGTTCCTCTTCTCCTTAGCTCCAATATGTAATTTAAGCAGCAAGGAGCCAGCAGAGTTTTAAATAGTAGTGGAAAGGAGGATCCAAAAAGAAAGGAAAAGCCTCTAATAATCAAGGCCAGTCCTCTCAGCATGGCTGTCTGCCTGTTCAGGCTGTTCTCCACCCTGGCCAGCCATTCCCTGTCTGAGACTTCCCCGCCCATTGTAGCATCAGATTGTTTCATGCTGCTGCTGGGTACTGAAGGTTACTGTGCCACGAGTGCACTTGGCAGTAGGAATCCCACTGACTTGTCCAGGGATCCACATCTGACTATTTCCTCCTATCTTGCATCACATGATGTCTTTGGGAGTCCTAGAACCTTTTCTCTCCAATCTACTAAGCAAAAGTTTTTTATTAAAGAATTTTTTTAATTCCCAAAGTAGAATAATGGAGGCCTGAACTGCACCGATCTTTGCAAAACATTTGTAGTTGTGAAATTCAAGATGTTATCTCTTCAGTCTCTTGCACCTGTTATTCCCCCTCTCACTTTAATGGAAAAACTGGATCTAAATGACTCCTATCATCACCTTCCCACTACAGAGCATGTCAGACATTGCTGTATTTGGCTTACATTATCGGTTCTCTGTTTAAACCTTTGTACTGGCCACAGCACCAAAGATATTCATGAAATGCCTAGCTCCAGTCATTCCTTAATACAGACGTTAAGACATTCACAATTTTCTATATTTGGATGATTCTTATTTTTGCACACTTTTTGGGCTTAAGATAAGGTGGTTGTAGTACAGATGTGAAGTGATCACCTGACCATCAGGAGTATCCAAGAAAATAACATGAGGTCATGGTAATGCAGTAAACTTTTTATTTTTTTAATGTTAAATTCATGCAGTTGCCTTTTACTTGTGGAACATTTGTACATGTTCTTTGTGTGGGTAACATATTTTGAGGACTGTGGTTGTATGATTGATTGTGATGGCAGTTGCCTTGCATGCAGTTACAAAACTTTACTGCTAGTTTGACAGGTCATTGTATCAAAGCTTGACAGCTATTTCTGAATATTGCAGTAACTAACAATGCCAATAGCGATGTACAGCTTTGGAGGTGTACATTTCACTGATGGACATGGACAGACTGACAATGTACTGTATTTGAGAGCTATAAAAGGCAGTATAGTAACTGTCAGACAGTCTCACAGATAGAACAGTGTTTGCTTGATAGTTGCTTTATTTAAATTAGCAGTTATTTTCTGATAATTTTGTAGTCTCTTAGCATCCATGCTTCAGTGAAACTTTGCACTGTAGTATATACCAAGTATGCCTGCCAACTTTTTGCACTTTATACAGACAGCACCATTTTCAGAGGTTAGCAAGGGAGAGCTCACTTGTATTTGGTGGACTAATAAGCCATAAATTTATATTTTTATCAACTGTCTTCTGGGTTGACTGACCATCTTGGCCCTAGACCATTTTAATGGAGTTATGGCATAGAAAAGAGAGACAGAGCATTTACAGCTTAGCAGAATTGCAGGCTATGACCCTGGTGGCTGAAGTTGGAGTAGTGGACTTGACAGTGAAGTAGCTAAATGGAGTGAGGGAGGATTGAAAGTATTGCTCGCCTCATTTTTTTGGAGGGGTGAGAGCATATGCCTCAGCCCACTTTCAGTGGTAGAATCACTGGGAGAAAAGTTATGCTGAGTGCTTGTTTATGGGAGGAACGGCCATTTTATTATGTGCTTACAGCAGTGGGCCCATGTCTAAGTTCATTGTGTGCCCACCCACTTGAATGCTACAGGCATGTGCAGGGGAACTAGTAGGAGTGAAGTGTAAACTTCCATCCATGTGTTGGGCATTTCCACTCTCAGATCACCAGATTCTTACAACAGAAAGAATGAGCCATAGAGCTTCTGCAAGGGGGTGTGAGTAGATCAGTAGAGCGGCTGGGGATGAGAGTTGATTGTCATCAGACGATGGTGCAAAAAGAACCTCTCCCCCCACAATAATTAAATAAATCTGTATAGATACGCTTATCTTGTGTTTATCAGTTGGGAAAGTTGGGGGTAGTGTCCCTTTACAGGTGAAGCTGAGGAAGTAAAGTTACAACAGCAGTAATGTAATTATATAAATCTTAGTACACAGTGACATGCAGTGATCAACAAAGTGTAATGTAACAGCAGGTGACTGATTACTGCTCTGTACATTATAATGCTATATAAAGGATGCATCATCAGTATTTTGTAATTATATCAGTGTATTAAAATGGATAACTTGTTAATATAACATTGGTAAACAGTGAGGAGATGGAACAGCCATTGTACGATTACATAGCCACAGGATGCAAATGTATTTGGTAGAATGTTTTGCGGGTTTCATTAAAGGCACGTGTGACAAGTGCAGTTTGCAAAGAGGTGCCAGAAGTTGCTGAAGACTTGAGGGGGGCAGACGACAACAAGGGGCATTTAGCGATGCAAAAAAAAAGGCAAATATTTATATATTGGTATCAACTACCATAACAGAAGCAAGCAACAGAATATGAGATATATGTCTGTCAAAGAATGTATAATGTGTACTTTACTAAAACATAAAAATATTAACTTTTTCCATAGAAAACAGTATTTTTGGTTCTTATTTCATAAGAAAACATCAGTGATATGGCTGAGATGCACACCCCTGATCCTCAGACTGAAAATATACAAAATGTATATTTTTGTGCAACAAGTAGCAAAACCAGAGCATCTAAATGACTTTGTGAGACTACTGGTAGTATTCAGGCAATGAAGGCCATTTCCTCTGGGACCACACAAAGTAATATAGCAGTTTTTTCTGAATGTTACTATATCATGACCTTCCACTACAAAGTGCATTTAGATGGTGGTTCCAGCTCTAAAGACGCATATAATTTTATTTTATGAAGTTTACTGTTAAGTCTAAACTGAGAGGAATACAAGTCCAATTGACAACAAGTGATGTATTGACACGTCCAGTAAACAAGTATTTTAGACCACTCTTCTACTTACAATGCTAAGCAAAAGTTCACTAACATCCTAGATGGAAACAAAGTATAACAGAGAAATGTTAGACTGTGTCAATAAAGGCTCATATACTAAAGCCACTGAAACCCATCTCAGAAAATTTACAGTTCTGTTTCATTATGTGACTTTCAGCTAACAACAAGATTGTTCAGTCGAGAGACTCACCTAAAACTGCAGTTCTAACATCAGAGCTTCACTGCAGTACAGATTCACCCCTGTTGCTTTATTGCTTGAAAACATGACATTGTTGCCACAGCATACTAAAACCAGAATATATATTTTTCTGATGAAATGTAAAGGAGTTTTATTTCAACTGTTGGAAACTCAGTAAAGAAGTGTCTTAGGACATTATTTTACATACCATACATTGTGGAAGTTCAACACAGCCCCCCACAATGAAAATAGAGTACAATGCAAATTGTCAGAATGGCAGTAAAGGGACATGAATTCAAGCTAAAGGTTCGGTCTCTGTCTGCCTTTGAAATTACAAAAATTTCAGGTAATAACATGGTATCCGATGTTGTCAGTCTTCATTCATTCTTGACAAATGGATTTGGTACCGATCATCAGAACCGGCTTAGCCATTATAAAGCTCTCGCCAGCCAAAAAACTCTCGAGCCCCTCTCTCCATTACCTCCAGGTCACCTCTGCCACTCTGATTGCAAGAAGTGTCACCCAATACTCTCCAGCTAACTTCAACATTTATTAATCTTCTTAAAAAAATCTTTCTGTTCCTTTTAAACCCTTAGTTAATTATTTTCCTCTCGTTCATATTTCTTGGGTGATTCTTCTTCTCTACCCTTCACGGTATCCTCATTACCCTTCTTGGTAACCTTTCCCTCTTTACCTTTTTAGGTAACCTTTTATATTACCATTATTGGTATTCCTACCAATCCTGGTGTTTCTCTCTACCAACTTTGGTAGAATTTCCAGCTATCCGTGTGTGTGTGTGTGTGTGTGTGTGTGTGTGTGTGTGTGTGTGTGTGTGTGTGTGTGTGTGTGTGTGTGTGTCAGCCTTTGCCGACTTTTCCTTTGCTTACAAAATGGCGGAAAAACAGAAGGGCACTACAGGTTTCAAGCAGTGCCAAGACTGTGGGTGAAAGATCCCTAATTCAGACGGGCATCTTTCATGTGTATACTGTCTGGATGCTCCCCATTTGGATATAGATTGTTCTATCTGCAAGGCTTTTCCGTACCAGAGCCTTAGTAGAAAGACTAAATAAATTGATCATAAAAGGAATGATAAAATCTTCTTTCGATGGAGCTTTATCTAAGCCAGATCCTACCACCACTGAATCTGACCACGCTGAAAAGAGAAGTCATTTGGTGCTGAGCTCTCCTTCGGCACCAGAGACTAAGAAACACAAATCTTCTGTTCCATCAGTCTCCTCAGAACTGAAGACTCAGGTTCCAAAATTGACGAATGAGAATCTTTGGCACCAGTTACTGCTGTTGTCACGGCACCAAGAGCTTCAGCGCTGACGTCGGCACTGGCTTTTTTAATTTCCCAGTCAGTACCGTCTTCACCATCTGCACCATTGCAGACTCTGCCTACCCCTTCGGTGCCAAAATCTGAACCATTGCAAGGTATTCCCCTTCCATAGATCCCTTCGTGGGTCAACTTTTCCCAGTCCATTTTTAGAAAGGCCAGAATCTCCCTCAGGTATGTCTGTTCGATCTTCCAGGAGTCTTTCTGAGGTAGACATAATGAGATTGGTGGATCAGCTTTTGGCAGCCAGTCTTCTTGCCCCTTCTCAGACGTCTCTCCCCTCAGGAATTGTTTTTTTTCTCCTAGGACTCCTCTGAATTTTCCTCCTTTGACCACCTCAGGAGGCTTAGAGCCCACCACTTTGATTTCCCCGGTTCCAGCTGTCCTGGTGCTGACAGGCACTCCTTGTTCAGCTCCAGGAACTGCTCTGACAACTTCGGATCCCTCGGAAGCAATAGATTCTTGGGACCTTAGCTGTGCTGTTGGTTCAGAGGGTTTCTGTTTGGTTCCTGTTTTTTATTCGGATCCGTCCTTGGCTCTTGGAGCCTTGACAGTTGCGGGTTCTTTCCTGGCTCCTGCTTCAGATGGTGGACTTCGGAGCAGGGTGTGACCTCTGTTCCGGGGTTGTCTTGTTTCTGGGCTCCCATCCCTCCTGGGGGGGGGGGCTGCCTTTCAGGTTGTGAAGAGGGTGTTCTGTATCAGTGTTATATGTCTAAACCGTCTGGTCTAGAGCTGCCACCATCTTCCAAGTCAGGGCAGTGAACGTTTAAGCTGCAAGTTACCCCTGTACAGGGCCACTCTTCTTAGGAGTCTTCCTCAAAGATTCCCACTGAGGAACCACCCCGAAAGATGTGCAAGTGGAAGCACTTAGATTCCCTGGAAGAATCTGTCACAGAAGACTGATTTCGATGAAGGGGAAGGTTCCCCTTGGTCACCCCCTGAAGATGTTGCCTTTGGAGACATCCTGAAGATTCTAAAACAGAGCTGTGATTGGAAGCCCAAAGACCCATCCTCTGAGGAATCTGTGTACTTGCAAGCCTTTGGTACTCACCCATCTACTTCCTGGGTGACTCTGTTCACTGACAACATCATTAAATTGATCTCGCAGCAGGCATGGAAGGACCCTGATTCCATAGAGCCATTTCCCCGGAGACCAGACAAAATATTAGCCCCGGAAGATCACCAGTACTTGGCAAAAGGCTTAACAGTAGATGTCATGTTGGTGGCAGCAGCCATCAAGAAGGAACTTACTGAGAGTCCTACTGTCCAGCCACCTAACCAAGAGTCTAGGACGATGGACATATTTGGCAAGCGGGTCTGTTTCATCAACCTTCGCCTCAGGTCCTTGAATTTCATGGCACACTTCTCTAGACTCCAGAGGGATCTGATTAGGGAGTTATCTGATACCCTCACTGGAGTAGTGTCTGATGGAGGTGCAGGCCAAAGTTGCCTCTCAGCTGGCCGCCCTTCTTGTTTGACCTCAAAGTCAGACACACTAGCCAAGTGCAGAGAAGTTGAAAGACCCTTTCTTCTGTGGGTATTCATTTTTCTACTACTCAGCGATCCTACTGCAGGAATTAAAGGAGTGTGAAGATGTGGTTCAAGAAGTCCCAGGGGCCTTTTCAGGACACGCTTGGCAGAAACTCCCTTGGGGCAGAGGGGAGCCCTAATGGAAGATGCCAATCCCGTAATAGAGGCAGCCTGCAAAATCAGGGCTCCAGAGACACCTTCAGTGGAGAAACCTATCAGCGCTCCTGAAAGGGGGCCCGATTGCTTACCTCTGGAAACAGTCAGGAAGATTTTTCACTGCACCCGGCTGCCTGACAACTAACAACTTCAGATTCTTGGGTGCAGAAAGTCATTACCAGAGGGTGTCATATCTCCTTTGTTCTTTTTCCAAGATCACAAAGAAGAGTTCCCGATGTACCACCCAGTCAGAGGGATCAAGCAGCCTTGGAAGTTCAAAAGCTGCTGGGAAAAAAGTTCATCCAAGTCGTCCCACCAGATCAGATGGGATCTAGATTTTATTCAAGGTTTTTTGAGTGCCAAAATACAGGGGACTGGAGACCAATATTGCATTTTAGCCTTCTGACCAATTTTGTTCAGCAAACAAAATTCCAGATGGTCACAGTTCAGATAGTTTCCTTTCTTGAGGAAAATGATTGGATGTGCTCTATAGACCATCAAGACCTGTACTACCACATAAAAATGGACAGACATTCCAAAAGGTATCTCCACTTTTGGGTAGGAGATTGTCATTTCCAGTTCAGAGTGCTGCCCTTTTGAATCACAACAGCCCCCAAGGTGTTCATCAAATGCATGGTGGCGGTCATGGCTCACTTGAGACTACACAGATTCTGGGTATTTCCTTACTTAGATGACTGGCTCCTCACTGCCCCCACCAGGTGTCTACTGCTTCAAGCCACAAATTTCATCCTGCATCTTTTCAACCCTTTGGGCATTACAGTCAACAGAGAAAAATCTCAGCTGACTGCGAAACAAGACCTGGAGTTTATAGGAGCTTCCCTCAGTACAATCCCTTGAGTAGCTTCTCTTCCTCTTCACAAACTACAAAGATAAGGTCTCAAGTACGATTCATCATATCCAAAGACAAAGTCCCCACTCCTCTTGTCCTTCAAACATTAGGATCTATGGCAGCGACCATTATCCTAGTACCTCTGGGAAGATTTCACATGAGGCTACTTCACTGGCTCTTAGCTGCACAATGGTCCATCCTAACGCATCCAGACTGGTCCCATTCTAATTTTATTTTATTTGTGTAACAACAAACTCCATTGTTGTGAGGAAACTGAGAAAACTTTATTATAAAAACAATAAAATTGGTAAGCACTTTTACGACTAATGTCACTTCATCAGACCATTAAAATCTTCTCATTTCCAACTCCCTTGTATACACAAAGTCAGTAAAACAACCAGTTATTCTTCAAGAGTAAGCAATAAACGCTTGGACTAGTTATGAATATTAATGTTTCAACGTAGGCTTTGAACCGATCACAAACACCATATGCAATTGTTAGCCTATCTAAAACTTTACAGATAAGTAAAAGCCTATCATAAGCTTAAACTAAACCGATCATGATTGGATAAACAAACACTTCAAATGAATCTCATTGTCCGAAATGTATCCAATCAATATAGAGATCTGCTCACTTGCACCAGAAAAGGTCGAGAGATTTCCACAAATCATTCATCGTGCCTTCAAGAATTCAGCTAATCGGATATTCTTTACAATAGCCAATCCTAGCCTAAAGATCATAGTGACTAGCCAATGTACAGTTTAAACCCGTCATGTCACAAATGCCCATATCCTTTCAAATAAAGGACTTGCAAAAGCGTAAGCACCACTTGTCACTAACCCATGTAACAGCTGGTCTCACTACCATCTTGTAGACCTTCTTTTTCACTCTTACTGGTACCAGTCTATCACAAGTCACTCTTGACACTTCACCACCCACGTCACCCTGCCTACACCCTTGTCTTCACCTCTCTTCCGCACTCACCATTACTCTGAACTGTTGATCCTAAGTATTTATACTCCTCCACCTTTGCCAGCTCTTCTCCCTGCATCCTCACCATTCCTCTGTCATCCCTTTCATTACACACACATTCTGTTATAGTCCTGCTGACCTTCATTCCTCTCCTCTCCTCTCTAGAGCACATCTCCACCTCTCTAGGGTCTCTGTGATCTGTTGCAACCTGTATCATACTCTCACTACAGATCACAATGTCATCCGCAAAAGTCATAGTCCATGGGGATGATGCATAAGCAAGTGTATTTCTTCGTGCCAGTCCTAAGCCCAGATAAATGTGGAGGGTTATGTCAGGAAAGGGCATCCGGTGTAAAATATTTGCCAGATGAAATAAACGGACTCTCTGAATCATGACTCGGTCGATATCAGATGTTCTTTTGTCAGTTGCTTATAAGTTGAATTTCTGTATGGCATGGTGTGATTTGGTTGGTCTTTTGCTGTGCCCAAGTCTACAGATTGAGTGTCAGTGCATGATGGCATGGATAAGCCTGTTCTGCCTCAAGAGGGAGCTCAGGACCACAGTTTGGATTGACAGTTCAAGGGGAAAGTATTTTTAATCCGGTATCTGAGCCCAAGTAAATTCCAGAGGAAGAAATGGGCATTTACCACTGTAGGAGACCTTGGTGGAACCCTCTGTGCCTATTTCTTCTTCTTTTAAACCAAATCAGTCTTTTAACTCTCTAACACTTATGTGGTGTGGAATGCAACACCTCTAGTAGCCTCCACACATCTGCATTCCAGAGCATTTTATGGAAAATAAAATTAAAAAGCATAAGATAGATGTAAATATTTTATGAACAATAACTACTAAACTGTACAAACAGCAGTGTTATCAGTAAGATACTTTTTTTACAGTGATATGTATTTGTAATCTTTTTCTTAAATATTGTAATGCATACATAATCCAAGTTCTATTCTAAACTTTTGCAAACAATAGTTCTTGTCTTAACTATGCAGCCTAGATATATTTTTTAGAACATTTTTATTGACCGATCATACGCTGCAACCCACAGTGCAAATATCATTTTCTTCGACAGCTAACCGTTTGTAAGTCATTTGATTTTTGAAGTATTAAGTACACATGGAAATTTTACTTATTTTCATAATTGCTAATAGACTAGCAATATTTTCAGTATAGTATGATATAAATCAGCATTTTCAGTGAATTGCACCGTCTCCCACCTTGGTGTTTCACACCATACACCTCAGTAAAATGTAGGTGTCTCAGTTCTGAAATATGAACTAAATGAGCATATGAATAGTAAGTGGCAAACATAATTTCTCCATTGCATGCCATCCTAGACTAACAATCTTAGTGTCATTTTGTTAATAACTCCCTATCCTTTTTAATACTGCCTGTTAGGTCATAAGTCACTTAAAGAAGCTTGACCCAAAAAAGTTCTGGACCACATAATGAGATATGGTTGTGAACTGGAAGTATACAAAAAAGGCATTTTAGGCTTAAAAGAGTTAAAGACCAAGTTTCCTTGCTACGCTAGGAAAGAGCTTGTGTCACAGGCTTGCTGTCTGGTGCTAGATGACTGTCCCAAGAGTGTGGCTGTGCAGTTTCCAGCAGAACAAAATATGTCCTCCTATTCTCGTGTTGCAGTATTCTTACTGTGGAGATCTCTGCCTCAGTCACCTGAACGTCAGCTGCTATACAAAAGCTTTCAGCCTGGTTTCGGTTGGTGTGTGGGACGTCACACGTAGGGCCATAAACCAGGAACCTTAAATGTGACGTCTGCACGCACAGGCCTCAGAACTTTTCTGCCACAGTCGAATGCCAGATCGCATAGCTACTGTTTATCAAGACATCCAAAGCTAAGTACACCGTTGGGGATTTCTTACTTATATTACTTGCTTGAGCTTGGTTTGCTAGTTTCTAAATTAGCCGATGTCCACTAAGAAGTGTAAATGCAGATGTGGATGTCAAATTCTGCGTAAGGACACCCGTGACTGTTGCGTCTTTTGTCTAGGCTCTGAACACACCATACCTCCTGTGCCATCTGCCAATCCTTCGTCTCTAAAACTCTTAGACGCCATTTGGCTGCCCTTAACCTGTACTTAGAAAATCAAAGGCTTAAGAAGCAACCCTTAGGATGGATCCAGAATCGGCCGACTCGATAGAACTGCCAAAGAAAAACGCCAAAGTTTCATGGCCTACCACCACTGTCTCTCCATTGTCTGACGCCCCGCCAGCCACCGATGTAGGAGTTGAGGGACTTCCACTAGAGCAGTCTGCTTCTACGGCTCCCCTTGAGGTAGCCGTATCCAAAGTGCCAGCTGGCACATCTGCAGAGATGTCTCAGACATCTGTTATTCCTGATGTTGAGGGGGAACCAGGTTATACCATATGCCCTTCTGGATCTCAGGAATCCGAATCTCATTCCTTTGCTAAGGCCCCAGAATTAAGGCCTACAGTGTCTCCCAAATCTACTCCTTTTAAAAGAAAACAAAAAACTAAACATTTATCTAACCCCCCGAAGGACAGCCGGACTGGCAGTCCTTTACTGTGTCCCTGATGCAGCCCTTCATGGCCCTTAGGCCTACATCCTCCTCAGCCCCCACTATTCCAATGCTCAGCCCACAGCCTACTTCTGCTTTCTCTCTCCTTCCCTCTTTTCCCCAGGAAGAAGAAGAGGCCCTCTCTTACTCAGAGGAGTCTATCACGTATTCATCAGAAATAGCCTCCTCCCTGGAATATTATTCTCCAGATGAGGATTCTGTTGAAGGAGATTCCCCTCCAGAGGGCATAACATTTGGTGAAACCATCACTAAGATGAAAGAGTACTTCAAATGGGATATTTCCCAAATGACAGAAACTCAAAAAAGATACTTTGAGTCTTTGCAGGTTGAATCACTGTCCCCATCAGCCATTCCACCAGTGATCCCTGCATACCATGATGCATTTGCTTCCTGCTGTAAGAATCCTGACTCTCTGCCACCTGCCCCTAAGAGACCAGACCATTTCTATAAAGTGTCTGATGAGCACAAATTCCTAGTAAACCCCACCCCCCCTTGATGGACCCTGCTGTTATAGCTGTGGCCCCAGATAGACAATCTAGATTGTTCCCTTCATCTTTTACCTTCAGATAAAGACAGTAAAATTATGGATAGGCTGGGCAAGAAGACTTGCAGCTCCTCCACCCTAGCCTTCAGAGTGATTAACTACGAAACACATATGATAAAATATGTCTTGGACTAGGTATCCCAAGCCTCTACACTACTGGACTCCCTGCCTGACTCCCCTAACAAAACTGATGCAGCATCTAAGCTATCCGTGGCATCCCAGGTGGCCAGGCACTCCATAAGATGCAGTTGTAATGTAGTAGAGGCCTCTGCTAGATCAGCTGCAACTGCATCAGTTCTGCATAGATACTCTTGGCTTAAGCTCCAACCACTGCGAAAAGATTTAAGTCCAAAATCCTAGATGCTCCTCTTGATAATAACCTTCTGCTTGGTAAGCAGTCTGCAGAGCTATTTAAAAATCTACAGGAGAAGAGCAAAGAGCTGCAGGATGTTAAACAACTGCTGGCCTCTCCCGTGCCTAAGTACTATAGACATTATCCTGCTAAGACATCCTATGTTAGAAGGGGCCCTTCTGCAACCATCCCTTCCTCTAGCAGGAATAGGAAAGGGACTAGGAGGTGATCTTCAAGGACTTACCTCTTCTCAGCCAGCCCAGGACAGTCCTTTCGGGACAGAAATAATGGCAATAGTGCGTGATTGCCTTGCCCACTTCCCATCTCTCTTACTGTCTGCCCTTTGGAAAGAAATCACCACAGACCGCTGGGTGCTGGCAATAGTGGAAAAAGGATATTTCCCATCTTGGCAGGAAAGACCTACCCCACAGGGCATTCCTTTCCCACCGAAAAATCAGCTTCACCTAATTCCCCACATTATCCAGGATCTACTGGCACAAGGCACCATAGAACCCATCCCATTAGGACAAGAAGGAAAAGGTTTTTACTCCAGGCTTTTCCTAGTTCCAAAAAAGTGTGGTCCATGGAGACCAGTCCTGGACTTATCCATTCTAAATCTTTTTCTAAAATACCCCTCTTTCAGAATGCTGTCCCTACAGACCCTGCTTCCACTTTTGCCACCACAAGCATTCATGGCCACTTTGGACCTGAAGTAGGCTTACCTCTAAATCCCCATACACCCAAACCACAAGAAATACTTGCTCTCTGCTGGGCCTTGCTCTCATTTTCAATTTACTGCCTTGCCTTTGGTTTGTCCACTGCACCAAGGGTTTCACCAAATGCATAGCTCCTGCCATAACCTTCTGCAGGACCAAAGGCATGCAGATCTATCCATACCTAGACTATATTTTGATTCTTGCAGAAAAGGAAGAGACCCTCAGAAGTCATCTCCAGTTCTCTGTGTCCCTGCTTCAGAGAGTAGGTTTCAGACTGAACCTCCCCAAGTCAACCCTGTCCCCAGAACAAGACAAGGTCTTCCTGGGGTGCAGGATTCGGACAGACTTAATGAGGGCATTTCTACTCCAAGACAAAGTAATCTCCCTGACAAACCATTTCCAAGACCTCTTCCAGATAGACTAGCTGTCAGCAAGACAGTTTATGCGTCTTCTGAGTCTTATGGCAGCCACCATCCCTATGCTTCCCCTAGCCAGGATGCAAATGAGGAAGCTACAGTGTTATTTAAAGAATCTATGGTCCCAGCACAGCCATCCTTTAGACTTCCAAATACCCTACCTACCTGGTCTACAAACAGAACTAAGGTGGTGGGTAGAACAGTTTCAAAGGAATCTAGGACTACCCCTCCTATCCCCCACACCAGCTCAACATGGGCGCACACATGCAGCGGATCTGGGCTGGGGGGGCTACCTTGAAAGGACTCAAGGTACAAGCGCCTTGGCAGGCATCCCTCTTGAGGAAGCATATCGATGTCAGGGAAATTACGGCGGTTCATTTAGCTCTGAAGGCTTTTCTCCCTGTCCTTCAGCCAGGCCCTCTTCTAATCTTCACAGACCACACCACTGTCATGCGGTACATCAACAAACAGAGGGGGTACCAGGTTCTACCTCCTGTGCAGGCTGGCAATGCAAGTTTGGGAAAAAGCCTCACAGAACAAGCAACATGAATCTCTTCCTGGGACAACCTTCAGGCAGATGCTGTAAGGCCATGCTCTGTACATCACGAGTGGATGTTACACAGGTAAGTTTTCCTTAGACATTGTCCACCAGTGGGGTACACCACATATAGATCCATTTACCTTCCCCCACAACATTCAACTGAGAAAATGCTGTACAAAACACCACTCTCCCCTAACTTAGAATGGACACCTTCACCAGCTCATGGAAGGGACAGTTTCTGTATGCCTTTCCACTCTTCCCTCTCATTCAGAAAGTCCTCCTAAAGATCAGGAGAGACATGCCAAAAGTCTTACTGGTGAATCCCTACTGGTCAAGGCAGCATTGGTTCCCACTTATACAATCCCTTGCCAAGGGCAATCAC
This sequence comes from Protopterus annectens, assembly GCF_019279795.1. Classification (NCBI taxonomy): domain Eukaryota; kingdom Metazoa; phylum Chordata; order Ceratodontiformes; family Protopteridae; genus Protopterus; species Protopterus annectens. The sequence continues at coordinate 59,768,777 of NC_056744.1, read as the reverse complement.
CACAAGTTACCTCACAAGGTGGACCTGCTCACACAACAGAGGGGAACTCTCATCCAGCCACACCTAGAGATGCTGACCCTTGCTCTCTGGGTGATAAACTTCTAGTACCCTTCAGGCACCGCTACACATGCATTCTATCCTGCAGGTAGCCAGGAAACCTAACAGAAAGAGATCCTACATGTCTAAATGGGACAGATTCTCCAAATGGTGTCTCCAAAGACATAAGGACCCCCTTCTAGTGGGTGTACCTTTAATCTTAGCTTGTGTGTGTGAGATGATTAAAGCAGGTCTGTCATACTCTTCAGTGAAAGTGCATCTCTCTGCTATCTGTGCCTGCCTACCCCTGGAACCTCCCTTACTCTTCAGGTTGGATGTTAAATTGTTCTTGAATGGATTCTTGCACATAAGACCACCCAGAAAGTCTATCCCACCATCCTGGGACCTAAATTATGTCTTGGAGAAACTTACACTGACTCCATTTGAACCAGCTACTTCAGCATCCCTGCAGATGTGCACATGGAAAACAGTTTTGCTGGTAGCCCTCACTTCAACAAGAAGGGTATCAAGGGTTAGACACTTATGGCATGCCCTCCTTGCACTACCTTCCGTAAAGACAGGGTGACCATGCACAGCAATCCCTCCTTCATGCCCAAAGTGGTCAATGAGCTACCACTAAGTCAGTCCATTCACTTACCAGCCTTTCTCCTCTCCCCATAATGACAGTGAGTGAATATTACACTCCCTGGATATACACAAGCAATTAAGATTTTATCTGGAAAAAAACAAGTCCATCAGAAAGTCAAATCAACTCTGTTTCCTTCCGCCACAGAGCCCTAGGCAAACAGACTATTTCCTATTCGATCAGGAAAACCATCTGTTTCTGCTTCTCATACCATGGAAAGGAACTGAATTAGGGATCAGGGCTCATTCTACTACTAGAGCAGTAGCTTCTTCCTAAGCATTCTTCTTAGGCCTAGACACAGCTACCATCCTTGAAGCAGTCACCTGGTCCCACTGTACATACCGTCACCAAATGATGTTCATCGTGTTTCACTGTTGCAGTCATTACAATTGGGTTATCCTGCTGGCAGGCTACCCGTAGTCGGCCCGAGTTCCAAAGTCTAGGTCTGGCGTCTGTTGCTGTTGCCTCCTCCCTGACGTCAGTGCGCCAGGGGTATAAAAGATGTAGCAAACGCCATTTTCTTCAGTCTTTCTTGCAGCGTGGTGCCCGAAGCAAAAGCAGTTCGCAAGTGCCGGTCGCCCGACTCCTGAGATTTTCAGAATCGAATTTCAGATCCGAAGTCATCATTAAAGCTAAGTACCCCATTGGGGAAACTTTTTTTCTTGCTCCAGACCGATGTTAGAAAAAGGTAACAATTGTATTTCTTGTGGGAAGCAAATACCTCATAAGGATTTTCATTCTTACTGTATTCCTTGCCTAGGCCCTGACCACGACGTTGCTAGCTGTCGGTTTTGTGCTAGATTTAACCAACGCACTATTAAGAGTCAGTATGATTTTGCCTTTCATTACTTTGGCCAAAGATTTAATTATATAATGCCGTCGGAACAGCCGACGACCGGAGTTTATAAAAAGCATAAGGAAAAAGAAAAGGACAAGCATCCGAGGTCCAAAACCGACGAGGCTTCCGCTAGGCCTGTCGCCAGTTCGCCAGTTCTCAGTGAGACGCTTTCGCAGCCCCTGTCGCCCGCTACCTCAGAGCCACAGGCCACTTCCGACTCCCACGTGGAGACAGCTAGGCCTCTGGATACTCAAGGTATTGGACACTCGGAAACCATTCCCTCAGATGAGTTCGGAGCCGCTGAGCAGGCATCGGCTTCTGAGGGTGTTTTCAGACCTACACAGTTATATTTCAAGCCAACCTCAGCTTCCAAGGCAAAGACTAAAACAGCTTTAAAGACAAAGAAACAAGTACAGCATTCTCCTGGACAGACTTCCATGCCTAAGAAACAGATGCTTAAAATGGCTGAAGACCTAATTACTTTGATCAGTGGTTCTCATCCCCCTCCTGATAAGAGGCCTAGGCACGACACAGAATATGATTCTTCTGATCAGGTTTACATTTCCTCTGACTCCTCTTCAGAACAGGGATACTCTCTTCCTCCCTATGAGGATTCTAATGCTGAATAATCTATTCCTTCAGCCTCTCATCCTGAGGATTATTCTTTTGGGGGAAACCCTGCATACCATGAGGGAGCATTTTCACTGGGAGAGCCAAGATTACTCAGAATCAAAGAAAAGGCTCAGAGATTTTCTTTTACTGCCTCAGCACAGACCTCTTGCTATTCCACCTGTTCTAGATATTGTAGATGATGTATTTTCAGAGTCCGGCCTGTCTCCTGACTCTCTACCCCCTGCACCTATTAAGCCAGACAGATACTACAGGGCTCCAGATTCTCATAAATTTCTATATAAAAACCCTGCTGCTGACCCAGAAACTATATCTCAGGGTCCCAAAGGGGTCAAGGCTTCCACTGCAAAAAACCCTGTCCCCTCTGATAGGGATTCTAGGGCACTGGACAGATGGGGGGGAAAAGTTTACACTTCTGCTACCTTGGTGGTAAGGGCTTTAAATTGTCAGTTTCATATGCTTAAATATCAAAAATACTTAATGTCACTGCTAAAACAGAAAATGTTGACAAATTCTGAATGTTCTGAAAACAAGGAAATGCAGGATTTATTGCATGTAGCTGAACAAGTGGGAAAGCATACTTTGCAATGTGGTTTTGATTCACTGGAGGCCTCTTGCAGGGCAGCTGCTACAGGTTCTGTCATTAGAACGCATGCTTAGTTAAAGGAACAGAATCTGCCTGTTCATGTTAAAGCAAAATTATTGGATGCTCCATTACAGCATGATACTTTGTTTGGTGTTAAGGCAGAAGAGGCGTTGAAGAAAATTGAGGATAAAGCGAAATCTATGCAGACAATAAAGGATTTCTTAAAGGTACAGCCACCCAGATTTAGCAGGAGCTGGCCTTTTAAGAATTGGTTCTTTCCAGTGTCAGATAGGCCACAGAGGCAGATACAGATGCCCTAGAGGCAGATGCCAGCCTCAAGGCTCATACAGGCCCAAACAATGGGGTGTTTCCATCTCCAAAAGTGGAGAAGACAAATCACAGCCATGTAGGAAACAGTCCCAATGACTTTCCTCTGACAATGCCAAGCACTTATCTTTTGGCAGCACCCTTAGGGGGAAAGCTAGCACTTTTTTCACAAAATTGGCACATGATCACCCAGGACAAATGGGTCTTGAATATAGTCTCTCAGGGCTACAGGTTCCACTTTCACACCCTTCCAAAGGCAAAAGGTATGCCAGACCTGTCGCACAATCCAATGGGCACAGGCACAAAAGCAAGTTTCATCTGTCATGGACATGAGGGCTATTCAGCGAGTACCACAGCAAAAGCAGGGACAAGGATTTTACTCATGACTTTTCTTAGTGCCCAGAAAGGACAAAGCCTGGAGACCAATACTGGACCTGTCTATTCTAAACACTTTTCTGGATGTTCCAAAATTCAAAATGTTGACTCTGCAGCAGCTTCTGCCCATGCTGGGCAAGAAGGCTTGGCTTGTAACTTTGGACCTCAGAGGCATAACTGCATGTCCCAATCAGACAATCTTGCAGAAAATACCTCATATTCATAGCTAGCTCAATGCACTACCAATTCTCTGCACTGCCCTTTGGCTTATCTACTGCATCCAGGGTCTTCACAAAATGCCTGGCACCAGTAATTGCATTTTGCAGACAGAGGAATTCAAATATATCCCTACTTGGACGACTGCCTTATTCAAGCAGAAAACAAAGACATTCTACTGAAGCATCTGGCGTTTGTAAAAAGATTACTAGTTTGCCTAGTGTACACAGTAAACGAAAAGAAATCAAAAGTAGTGCCCTCTCAAGAGATAATATTCCTGGTTGCAAGCTTAAATACAACTGCCCAGATGGCTTATCTCACGCCAGACAAACAAAGGCAACTGACTTCTTACTTCGAAAAGATGGCAACAAAGACCCAGTTATCTGCAAGAAAAATTCTGCAAGCCTTGGGCTTCATGGCATCCTGCATTCTGCTAATTCCATATGCAAGACTGCATATGAGGAAGCTACAATGGTATCTAAAAAGTGTTTGGACTCAACATTGCCACAGCCTGGAAACATTGATTACCCTCATTCCCTGCCTGCAACAGGAGTTTCGATGGTTGGCACAGGCCTGTCACCACAACAAGGGACAGCCATTCACTTTACCCACAGCCAGGCAGACACTAACAGATGCATCAGATTATGCCTGGGGGGCCCACATGGCAGGAAAAGGTATTCAGGGCACATGGCCCGCAAGCCAAATGCATCTTCATAGCAGTCAAAAAGAGATGCTAGCTGTACAGAATGCCCTGACAGCCTTCAAGGATCTACTTCATCCAGGACAATTGCTGATAAAGACGGACAATACTACAGTCATGTGGTACATAAACAAGCAGGGAGGCATACATTCTTACCCCCTCTGCAGACAAGCCATGATTTTTGTGGAACACAGCATTGACTTAACAGTTACACCCGCAAGCAGAATTCCTGCCAGGAAAGACAAATACACTGGCAGACAAACTAAGCAGAAACCTCATGGATCCTCATGACTGGAAACTAGATCCACAAATCTTCAGCATGATAACAATGAAATGGGGATGCCCAGACATAGATCTATTTGCCTCCCCTCACAACTGCCAACTACAGAGATTCTGCACAAGGACTTATCACAATCAAGCATGGAAAGTGGATGCTCTGTCATTCAGCTGGAAAACCCTTAGTGTATGCCTTTCCTCCACTGCCTTTCCTCCCCAAGGTGCTCCTAAAGGTCAGACAAGGGAAGCCAAAAATGATACTGATTGCCCTGGACTGGCCACGCCAGCACTGGTACCCAATCCTAAAGAGTTTGTCTCAAGGCCCAACCTGGACATTACCTCATATTCCTCATTTACTGACCCATCAAAACAATCGGATCCTGCGCCGCCAACTCAGAACACTAAATCTGGCTGCATGGTGGATAATGTAACCATTCGGAACACACCTCTCTCTAAAGCAGTTATGGATGTTATTTTGGAGGCCAGGAGGCCCAGCACCAGAAAATCTTATGCAGAAAAATGGAAGAGATTCTGTGCTTGGAACCAGGCACAAGGAATTGACACGCTTGTACCAAATATTCCTCAGATTTTACAATACCTAACTGAGATGCTGGACCAAAGGCCTATCCTTCTCATCAGTTGAGATCCATGCCTCTGCCATTTCAGCTCCTTACAATATGGACCCACCTATTTTTTCACATCCACTGCTAAGGCAGTACCTCAGAGGGGCCAAAAACATAAGACCTCCAAGGAGAGCACCAATACCTGCATGGGACCTCAATTTTGTCTTGGAAAACCTCACACTGCCTCCTTTTGAGCCAGCCAATACAGCTGAGATAAAATTCTTATCGAAAACAGCTCTGCTCCTAGAAATAACTTCAGCAAGAAGAGTTACAAGCATTAATGGCTGTGGAACCTTTTATTATTTTCCATCCGGACAGGATTTCTCTAAGGACAAACCGAACATTTATGCCTAAGGTAGTGTCCAGTGTGGCTCTTAACCAAACCATTCATTTGCCTACCTTTTATCCAAACCCACAGTATAAAGGAGAGAGACTTCTGCATTCTTTGGACATACACAGACAGTTACGCTTCTACTTGGACAAAACTAAAGCTTTCAGAAAGACTGAGCAACTTTTAGTGGCATATGCTGCAGGATCACAAGGAAAGGCTATTTCAAAGCAGACTATTTCAAAATGGATAGGCCACTGCATTCGTTTCTGCTATTCACAACATGGCAAATCAGTGCCTAAGGGCATTAGGCCACATTCGACCAGAGCAGCAGCCACTTCAGCAGCCTTCCTCAGAGGAGTACCAACCAAGCATAGTTTGGAGGCTGCAACTTGGACTTCAGTGCACTCTTTTACAAAGCACTACCACTTACCTCTTTACTCTAAATCCAGAGCAGGCTTTGCCACTGCAGTTCTGCAGGGCCTCATAGCCACTCCTAATTCTGTTTAGGCCCAGCCAACCAACCTCAGCTTTGGGATTCAACCCAAGTGTAATGACTGCAACAGTGAAACACGATGAACATAGTACAGTTGTGTACCTACCATAAATGTAGATGTTCGAGTGTATTCACTGTTGCAGTCAGGGTTACCCTCCCACCATCACCCTTTCATTGCTGGGACTTATCTGTACTTCTCTATTCTATACAACTTATGTGGTGTATTTGCTTGTAGATGAAGGTAATGTTTGTTACTGCATGCTTTTTTATAAGCAGAATTTTTAGCCTACCCTTTTGGGGGCACCTGACATCTGGGGCAAGAAAAACTGAAGAAAATGACGTCGGCTGCATTTTTTATACCCCTGGCGCACTGACGTCAGGGAAGAGGCGACAGCAACCGACGCCGGACCGGGACTTTGGAATTCAGGCCGACTGCGGGTAGCCTGCCAGCAGGATAACCCAAGTGTAATGACTGCAACAGTGAATACACTCTAACATCTACATTTATGGTAGGTACACAGCTGTACTTTACCCTCATTCCCTGCCTGCCACAGGAGTTTCGATGGTGGGCAAAAGCCTGTCACCTCAACACGGGACAGTCATTCACCTTACCCACAGCCAGGCAGACATTGACAACAGATGCATCAGATTATGCCTGGGGGGCCCATATGGCAGGAAGATGTATTCAGGGCACATGGTCCGCAAGTCAAATGCATCTACATATCAATCAAAAAGAGATGCTAGCTGTTCAGAATGCCCGGACAGCCTTCAAGGATCTTCTACATCCAGGTTAACTACTGATAAAGACGGACAATACTACAGTCATGTGGTACATAAACAAGCAGGGGGGCACGCATTCCTACCCCCTCTGCAGACTAGCCATGAACTTGTGGGACACAGCACTGACTTACCAAGTACATCTGCAAGCACAATTCCTGCCAGGAAGGATAAATACTCTGGCAGACAAACTAAGCAGAAACCTAATGGATCCCCACAAGTGGAAATTGGATCCACAAGTCTTCAGCATGATAACAAGGAACTGGGGATGCCCGGACATAGACCTATTTGCCTCCCCTCACAACTGCCAACTACAGAGATTCTGCACAAGGACTTATCACAAACAAGCATGGAAAGTGGATGCTCTATCTTTCAGCTGGAAAAACCTAACAGTATATGCCTTTCCTCCTCTGCCTCTCCTCCACAAGGTACTCGGGGTCAGACAAGAAAAAACAGAAATGATTCTGATTGCCCCAGACTGGTCCCGCCAGCACTGGTACCCAATCCTAAAGAGCTTGTCTCATTGCCCAGCTTGGACATTACCTCACATTCCTCACTTATTGACACAACAAGACAGTCAGATACTGCACAGCCAACTCAGGACCTTAAACCTGGCAGTTTGGCGGAAAATGTAGCCATTCAAGGCGCACCTCACTCTATAGCAGTGATGGATGTTATTTTGGAGGCCAGGAGGCCTAGCACCAGAAAATCCTATGCAGAAAAAAGGAAGAGATTGTGTGCTTGGAACCAGGCACAAGGTATTGGCACGACTGTTCCAAATATTCCTCAGATTTTGCAATACTTAACTGAGATGTTGGATAAAGGCTTTTCCTTTTCATCAATTAAAATTCATGCCTCTGCCATTTCAGCTCATTACAATACAGATCCACCTATTTTTTCACATCCATTATTAAAGCAGTCCCTCAGAGGGGCCAGAAACATAAGACCTCCAAGGAGAGCACCAATACCTGCATGGGACTTCAACTATGTCTTGGAAAAACTCACACTGCCTCCATTTGAGCCAGCCTCTGCAGCTGATATAAAGTTCTTATCCTGGAAAACAGCTCTGCTCCTACCAATAACCTCCGCTAGACGAGTCTCAGAGTTACAGGCACTCATGGCTGTGGAACCTTTTATCATTTTCCATCCTGACAGGGTTTCTCTAAGGACAAACCCTACATTTATGCCTATGGTTGTGTCCAGTGTGGCCCTTAATCAAACAATCCATTTGCTTACTTTTTTACCCAAACCCACAGAATAAGGGTGAGAAACTTCTGCATTCTTTGGACATTCACAGGCAGCTGCGCTTCTACTTGGACAGAACCAAAGCTTTCAGAAAGACTGAACAACTAGTAGTGGCATATGCTGCAGGATCACAAGGAAAGCCTATCTCGAAACAGACTATTTCAAAGTGGGTAGGCCACTGCATTAGTTTCTGCTATTCACAGCATGACAAATCAGTACCTAAGGGCATTAGGCCACATTCAACCAGAGCAGCAGCCACTTCAGCAGCCTTCCACAGAGGAGTACCAACCAAAGACATCTTAAAGGCTGCAACTTGGACTTCAGTGCATACTTTTACAAAGCACTATCACTTACCTCCCTACTCTAAATTCAGGGCAGGCTTTGCCACTGCAGTTCTGCAGGGCCTAATGGCCTCTCCTAATCCTATTTAACACCAACCTCCCAACCTTAGCTTTGGGATTCAACCCAATTGTAATGACTGCAACAGTGAAACACGATGAACATAGTACAGTTGTGTACGTACCATAAATGTAGATGTTAGAGTGTGTTCACTGTTGCAGTCCAGGTAACCCTCCCTCCATCCCCCATTTCATTGCTGGGACTTATCTGTACTTCTCTATTCTATACAACCTATGTGGTGTATTTGCTTATAGATGAAGGAAAAGTTGGGTTTTGTGTATGCATGCTTATTGGCATTATTTAGCCTACCATTTTAGGGGCACCTGACATATGGGGCAAGAAAAACTGAAGAAAATGGCGTCAGCTGCATCTTTTATACCCCTGGCGCACTGACATCCGAGAGGAGGCGACGGCAACAGACGCTGGACCTAGACTTTGGAACTCTGGCCGACCTGCGGGCAGCCTGCCAGCAGGATAACCCAATTGTAATGACTGCAACAGTGAATACACTCGAACATCTACATTTATGGTAGGTACACAACTGTACTTTACAAAACTGGCCCATATCTCCAGAGCAGGTTTTGCAAGGGCAATCCTGCAAGGATTTCTGGAATACACTACCTCTACCTCCACCCTTTCTGCTTCCTGAGCTGTGGTACTCTCCCACAGTAAGAATACTGCAACATGAGTATGGAAGGACATAGAATAGTTGTGTTTACCGTAACCATAGATGTCCTTCTCCTCCATGTTGCAGTATTCCTTTCCTCCTCCCTGACCCCCTATTTTTATATCTGTATGTCTAGGGGCCTTCATAGAGCCCCTAAGCGGCACTAGGGTCATGTTTGGATAGTCTGTGGCATTTCACCAGTCTGAAGGACATCTTTTGGCATCTCCTTGACTACTGCGACTGGGCATTTAGTTCTGAGGGCTGTGCGTACAGATGTCACATTTAAGGTCCCTGGTTTATGGCCCTATGTGTGACGTCCCACACACCAACAGCAACCAGGCTGAAAGCTTTTGTATAGGAGCCGACGTTCGGGTCACCTGAGGTGATGATCCCCATAGGAAGAATACTGCAACATGGAAGAGAAGGACATCTAAGGTTATGGTAAGATTTTACACAACTGTTCTTTACTCTGGTCTAGGACTGGTTAAGGCAGGGATTAGTTCCCATGGTTTGCCCAGGAGTGGAGAAGCTTTACAAAATGGGTGCAGTGGGTTCTAAACATGTTCACCATCAAGCACATCTTACAACTCACTCTTCAACCTCTAGAGAGAGAGATTAAAATGGACCAGTCTCTTAGCAAAGTTTATTGGCTGAGCTCAGATTTTATTGCTGAAGGGCAACCTAAAGGCTGCTCCATGTTCACAATGAGGTTGGGTTGAGCACTTTCCACCCTTTCCTGGTCTTGAAGGGGTTGGGAGGATTTTTGCCTTTTTAGCTTCAGCCAGCACCATCCAATGTGCCTCTTTCTGGTTGGTTGATTATTCATGGGTTCCTGATCATGCTACTGAAGGGCAATGTGGATGTGTTGGAAATGTTTTTTTACAGACTGTTTGGGGGCCACACAGGAGATCCTTCTAATTCACACTTTTTTGGTATCCCTTTAGTACAAAGGTTTGTAATCTAGGATTTTATCAGTGCTCAACAGTATTTATCTAGATGCTGGTTAGAGTAGTTAAAGCCTTTCAGGAGAAGCTCTGCATTTCCCCTTCCTGGGTGGCTGAACTGTAGTATCCTTTCTATGAATTCTCTAGAAGCATGATACAGAACCAACAAAACGCTCCAAAATCTTTCACTTAGTTCCACTCAGTAGATTAAATCCGACAAAGTAAAGTGTAAAACAAGATAGTTTATTAAGCCGTTAAGACATACGTTTTTCATCGGAACACAGTCCAACTTCCTCAGAATGCCAAACAAGTAAAACAGTGCCTCACCCCTATCTGACATTTTAAATATCTCTCTAATTAGAAACTAGTCACATGTTAAAACTCAATTAACTTAAAGCCGCAACATAAGAAAAGAAAAATACAATAAAAAATAAACATAAAATGTTGGCGATAGATTTAAAACATCGTTGCACAATGAACTGACTCATGAATAACAGTGTATATATGTAACCACAAACATACTCCCGATCAGTATCATGTCCCGTAGGACTTTTGAACTCAAACGTATACTCAAAAGTTGAAAGTAAATCCTCTCTACTCAAATAGTACAAAGATTGTTTGCTGTGCACAACGATCCCAGATTTCCAATGTAAAATAGTCTGTCTCAAAGCATATTTGAAACCTGCACATATTATGCTAATTATGAAATAAACAATCTGTTTTCCATTGATATAACTATATCTATATTTTCCACTTTCTACTACACCTACTTAGCAAGAAAAAAAGCATGTAAAAAACGAACCTCACATACAACTTAGAAGGCAAGAGGAAACAGACGAAGCAGGAAAAATGAAAACCTGAAAGTCCCCTATCCAGTCGGGGACCGGACAATCGAGTTTCCACTGATGTAAAAAACTGGATAATATTACTAGGAGAAAATGGAGAACAAGGCTTACATTTAATTCCCGAACTTGTATATATGGCTTATTGACTGCCGCACTGGTCGGTACAGATCGAGTAAACACGGACCAAAACTCTTAAGCTGGTACTGCTTCCACTTCCGTTCTAAATAAGACCATTCTAATAAAACTAATAAAATAATATGTATATTACTACCTCCGAACTAAACCATGAAGGGTAATATAAATGAAATTATGTTATTACTGGTTTAATTATTAAAATTAAAATATATATAAAATTATAAACCTCAAACAAGAAATAAAAAATGAATGAAGAATATGAAATGGAATAAGTTATTCCTACTGGCCCCCTCGCCTCACCTAGATTACACATTCTGATATGTCCATTTACTGTGAGTTAAAGCCCTACATACAAGTGATACTAAAATAAGATCACAAATCCTAGATGGAAATCCATAGAAAAAACAGCACCTACAGCCAAAAACAGTGTGAACATATGGTGAACACCGTGATAGGCCAAACATAGACAATTACTTTATTAAATAACAAGAGCCGGTGTAGTGACTAAGACCTCTATATTAAACTCATACTTGACCATGAAGGGCCATAGAAAATACTTTCACAAGAATGGACGGGCTAGACCACTACTATGTAAATGTCCGAACAGATCACCTTTTCAAATGTTTTAGCTTCAGTAAACAGACCAAGCTCAAGGAACCATTAAGGCCAGGTGTATGGCATGCGTCCAGCTTGAGCTGCCACCACAATTCTCTACTTTCAAGATGCAAGGGTGTGTGCCCCCCCTCGAATTTGAACTAACTTGGTCTATGGCACTGAATAAAAAACTGTGTCCAGGATTTTCCATAACATGTTTTGACAAGGCGTTCTCCATTTTACCTTTCCTGATGGGCATATAGGTGTTCATATACACGCTCTTGTAACCTTCTATCGGTCTTCCCTACGTAAAAAGCGGAACAACAGACACATTGGGCTAAATACACCACCTGTGTACTGTTGCGATTAAATTTGCCCGACAAGACAGAATCCTTGATCACAAACCTAGACCCAGTTTTTATATATCCGCAGTATCGGCACATACATTTGTACATGCCGTATCTGCTACTGAAGGTCTTGGGTTTCCTTTCCACTATGTCTTTAATGTTGGAACCTCTCCTATAAACAATCCTAGGCAAATCCACCAAAACTTTACGTGTAGACTCATCCTGGAGAATCAAAGGCCAGTTTTTCATTATTATAGTATAAATTTCTTTTGCATCTATAGTGTATGTTAAAATAAAACTCTGAGATATGAAAGAAACCTTTTCTTCCTTCTGAAGTCCAATAGATGGCTCTACTCCCCTCTGACTTAAGGTAGGCACATATATTCCTGATTGTTTTTTAGTTTGGACCTCTTGGACTAAATCTCCTACTAGGTCCCGGGGATAACCTCTGTTGAAGAAAAAACTAGCCATAAGGTTACATTCCTCCCTGAAATCATGATCTCTGGATATCATCCATGCTGCTCGCACGAGCTGACCCTTAAGGATAGCCACTGTACACTGAAAGTTTTCCTTGGCTGTAGTCACTGAGAGTGACCATGGTATTGTGAGAAACCTGATCTGACTTGCACCCAGTAGTCTTCATAAGCACAGAGCAGATGATAGCTTCAGTAGTCCATCCATATGTCAGCACTTTTCATGGTCTAGGCTTTAACTCTCCTGTGTCTTTCAGGTCTAATGGCTGTTAGAATCTTCATTGTACCCTTTGCATTCTTGAGAATGTGTTTCAGTGTTCAGTGGACTGTTGTCACTTACTGCAGAGCCATCATGTGCTTATATCTCCTCTTCTGATGGTTAGATTCCAGAGTGGTGGATGATTCCCATATTTTTTGTGGTCTCTGTCCTCCTGCTGATCCTGACTCAAATTTTGATGACTAATGCTTTGCTGGATTAGGTGAAGCCCACTTCTACTGTCATGTGGTATAAGTGGTGTGGTCCCTCATGACACTTCTTGCTTTTTCTGGCTTTGAGGGTCTTTGAAATGAAAACATTACAAAGACCTCTCCTCATTCATCCAGTCAAGCAGTACTTCCTTGTAATACCTAAACAAGAGAGAAAAAGGTTGCAGGGAGGTGATGCTGATCTGGCAGTGGACCACACATAATAAGTATCACTATTGCAGTGGTTCATACTGCCATGGACATAAAGCTGGCACACATTCGGCTCCCCCTTTAATCATATTTGGAGCTGTGATGTTCAGATTGTCCAAAAGTGTGAGAGTCCAGAAGGAATCTTTTGCCATTGAGGAAATCCTGGTCCTCTCATTCTGTTCACTGCAGTCGGGCAAGGAGGAGTCTGTATACACTTTCTTTCTATTCTTGCTTATTTTGTTCATCTTCAGAAAGGTCAAAGAAGGAAGACAAAACTCATTCTCATAACCCTTTGGTGTTTGAGAATGGCAGGGCTTTTAGCCACTGAAGTCTGTTGTGGTGCAAGAAACTTTTCGGTCCTAACCAAAGGAAGGTGCCGATGTGATTTGAGCCTTGGTTATCCCACAGTTATGCTGGATGTATTAATTATATTTGTTTATAACAACTTTGGAAGACACTGTTGTGGTCCCCAGCACTGGCTGGTCAAGCAGTTCCTGAAAGAAATGCAGTATCCCTGTCCTTGATGCTTCCTTCTACATGAAATGTGCACTTTAACAGGTTGCTCTGTCCATAGTCCTAGTTTGAGCCAAATAGCTTGCTCTGCTGATGTATTTTTTTTCAAAATGTACTTAATCATTTCTGTTCATGTGACCTGGAACTTCAAGATGTTTTGTGTAGGAAATGAAATTGTATCTGGTCTTTCACAATAACCGAGTTTCCTTAAGATGACTACTTTCTTTAATAAAATTAATTTCTGAGCCAGTTCATGCATCTTCCTGCTTTAGTGAGAGAAACTAGGGAAGGGAGAGCCCTTTATGCAGCTTGTGTGCACTGCCTTTTGTGTAATGCAGGTGCACAAGTTCAGGAAGACTGAACTTTTATTGTAGAACCTGCACGCTCTTTGTTTGTCTCTATAGGCTTTTGCTGGATGCATTAGCTCATTTCCACATCAGAAAGATGTGCCCATAGGTGAACAATTCTAAGTCATCTGTAGGTAGGAGTGTCCACGGTCTGGCTCCTTTGTGGCATTGCATTTGACTAAGCAGATAGTTAGAGAACAAATAATGAATGAGTGAGTGCTCATCTCCACCTCAAGGAGAGAAGGACTTGCAGTTTTTCATACAAACCCTTTCCAAGTGGGTTGCCATCTGCATTGTTTGCATCAGGAAACTCTTCTGCCATTGAGAAATGTCATTGTGAATGCTGTCAGCAGGTAAGAGTGGCTGCTTCTACTAGTTCATTCAGCACACACTTGTCTGCATAGCAGCCATTTGGTGGTCACTGCTCATTTTCATTAAACATATCTCCACTCTGATCTCGGAAGTCAGCTTCATTTGATGCTGTGGTACTTTGACTCAAACTTATGAACTTTCTTTGAATGATCTTTCTCCTGTCCATCCAGGAGGTTACTACTTGTGATTAAGCCTAACAATAGAATCCATCAAGCAGGAACTTCATTATTAATTTTAAGGTAAAAGTATTTGTATGTTTAACCTTGATGGCCTTCTTGGTGGGTCACAAATTAATTTTCTTTTTTCCTACGTACAGGTGGCCCCTTCTTCCAATTTTTGGCTATTGGGTTGCATATAAGTTGGGCAAATGTGTACTTGTATGTTACTTGTTGTCAGTGTAGATGTACTGCCAGGTTCTGGGGTTAAATGTGTTTTGTGTAGTCTGTGCTTGGTAATATTCTTCTTGCACCTCTTAGTCTGAAATCAAGTTTTTGAATATTTACTTATGGAATGGATGAATGCCAACAATAAGGACCTACCACATAAGGGTACTTTGTAGTTTAATTGATACGGTAAGAAAGTGTCTTTATTAATGATTGATGTTTGTGGACCTCCTCCTCCTCAGGTTGTAGTATGCCCACGGTAGTCTAATTTTTTTACCCTCTCTATTCCTCATTCTCTTGCCCTTGAGGCCATCAAACAGCTATCCTGTTATCAGGTGGCTTCCTGTGTTCTAAGACCCCCAAGGAAAGGCAAGAGCTTGAGATTGCAGATGTCATCTAGCAGATTTTTTATATGCTCCTAACAACTTCCCCTGCCCACAGCAAAGCCCACTGTGTGACTCTGTTCAAGTGTGCCCTCCTTACATGCAAAATTCCAGCTGGAGTGTTTACACACTGCATGGCAGGCTTTCGTTCCCTGTTATTGTTTTGGGTGGCAAGAGCTATAATTTCAGGTCTGCCCCTTATGGACTTATTGCATTGGGATTCTGTGAGCACCCTCTCCCTAGGGTGAGCTGGTGATGGCTGCTAATCATATCTGTCTTGTTAATGACATAGGCAGGCAAAATGCCTGTGCCATAAGGCTAGTTTTCCATGAGGTAGTGGTTGCTATAATGGAAGAATGTTACTTTTCTGAAAATGCAACTCTTTGAGTTGATAGCAGTACTTAAAACTGCAGTGAACATGGACCCACCTCCTCCTCCCCAGAAGTAATGTCTTGATATTTTATTGATAATTATTTTATATATATATATATATATATGTGTGTGTGTGTGTATATATATATATATATATATATATATATATATATATATATTTATATTGCATTTTAAGAGAAATTGCCTGAACATTTGTCTTTGTAGGATTTTTGGGTAACTGCATTGCTGAGGTTGGGTGTGCTGATGTCATATTAATAAAAAAAAATCAATAAGGATGTGTTTCAGGCATGTTGGCCACTCTTGGAGGATGCCATTCTTTCTAATAGGCAAAATGTTGTGCATGATAAAATAAAGAAGGCAGCATGCACAGTGCTTGGAAGATGGTGGCTTCCCCTCATTTTTGCATGTAGCAAGTGCAAGTCCTAAGTTTAAACAAAGTGCTGTGTCTGTTTTAGTTACAGTTGTAGGTATTGGTGTGTAAAGGTTGTGTGAATGTTTTGATTTTAGTCTGTTTGGATAAAACTGAGAGAACCAATTGCTTGTGTTGAAATGGATGATAGTCTGTTGGGTGGTAAATTCTTAGTTTGGTACTGGCAGTGAAACTAACGTAGTGATCAAAAATGCTTTTGCCCAGAGATGTTGCTGTTGTGCATGAAGATGATATTCGTAACGTGAGACTTTGGTTGAACATTTATGCCTAGCAATTGGCATATTGGGATCTTAATGATACTGATGTAGTGAAGGAATAGCATGATGCCTTATTGCTCTTGAAAAAATGTCTTGTGAATTGGAAGATAGTGGTTGAAACATATGATGTTAAGTTGTCTATCTCGCCTTCGTTCTTGCTGGTTGGGTTCAGAGCCGATCCTCTGCTCCGACTCGGCCATCTTCAATAGCGCGGGAGCTGTTTACTGGTTCGAGGCTACCCCTTATCCCATAATGCCTAGTGATAGCTACCCAGATCTTATTTGCCGCTTCAGCTGCAAGGTGTCGTTTTTCTGGCTCAGGCTTGTATAGTGTTGTTTTGTGTATATTCTCTCTAAAATTTAACTCTTCTAGTATATGCTTCTGTTTTATTATTAGCGATAGTGTTACTGTTGTAGATAACTGTTTATCCTATAGTATCCCCTTTTTTTGTAGAACTCGTTTAACTTAGAGAGTTCTCCCACTGGTTAGCCATTTACCTTAGAGGCTTTCCTACTGTTTTTTTTCTTATAGGCTAGCTGTTTAAATTAGAGGCTATCCTATTACCTTAAAAAAAAAAAAAAATATATATATATATATATATATATATATATATATATATATATATATATATATATATATATATACACCTTTATCTATATCCTTTATAGATAGTACTTGTGTGCCTTTTCAGTAGGTGTGTTTTTTTTTTGTAGAACTGAATATTATTGCTCTTATTGTTGGTTAAATTGGTTGGTTTCCTTTTTTCCAGTACAGCATGTCCAAAGAAGCTAAGGTTTCTGGGTTTAAGTGCGACTCATGCTGTTAGAAAATGTCTGACAGATGGGCACACTTCTTGCATCTATTGTTTAGGTGCTGTGCACCTGCAGGACTCTTCTGTTTGCCATGCCTTTAGTCCAGGAGTCCTGCAGGAGGGTAAGAATAAGTTGATTCTTAGGGGTCTGTTAAAACCCCGGATTCACCAGCCAAGAGTTCACAGCCAGTAAAATCCCCTAAATCCACGAAGCCGTCGGCTCCAATTTCAGAGTCAACTTCAGTACTGGATTTTCCTTCTACATCGGTTCCGGCTGGCTCCGACAAGAGTACCTCCCCGTTGGCTCCATCAGAGGCTTCGGAGCCGTTGCGGAGCCACAAGAGGCTGAGGTCCCCTTCCTTAGAGTCTGTACATTCAGCTCCTCAGTCTCCTTTACTTCAGAGCGAGCATAGTCACCAATCCTCTCACTCCTCTCGATCCTTTAGGCTGTCGGATCATGATGTGGAGAGAGTAGTCAGTAGGTTGATAAAGTCGCAGGCACTAGCTAAATTGTTGTCCTGCCCTCCTCAACAGGTATCTGCTCGATCCACTTCTTTTGATGTTCCTCCTCCGACTCCAATGAGTTCGGAGCCGGAGTTTGTTGGGGTTCGAGTAGTGGAACTTTCGGCTCCGATAACTCTATCTCCTTCGGTTGCGATGTCTGCTCCGATTCCCTTGGTGGTACCTTCCAGTGAGGGATCTGGGTGCCGTGGCTCCCTCGTCGGCTCTGAGGGGGCAAGTGGCATCGGACCCTTGTCCGACCCCATTCTCCTTCTCAGAGCTTTGGCGCAGGTGAGCTTGGCTCCAACATTGGCCTCAGAGCGGAGAAAGATTCCTATTTCTTTGGAACCGGAGCTCTCTCTGACTCATGGCAGGGGACGCCTTTGATGTCATGCGGAGTGTGCTGTCCTCTGAGTCAGCTCCACTTTCAGCCCCTCCAGCTCCGTCCCTCGTAGTGCCTGTGCCAACCTCTGCTCCTCCTCCAGACCCTAAGCGTAGGGAACCGATGCTCCAGCACACCCCATTGGGTGTTTCCTCCTCTTCCGATCACTCAGAGGAGCCCCCTCGGAAGAAAAAGTGCAAGAGGAAGCACATTGACTCCCCCAAGTCTGTCACTTCTGATACAGACTTAGATGATTCGGAAGGGTCCCCAAGATCTCCCTCTGAAGATGTTTCCTTCTCTGACATCCTGGAAATGCTTAAGCAGAGGGGGAATTGGAATCCCCTAGCCCCCACTGAGGATGAGTCTGTATTTCTGGATGCTTTCGGTTCCTGACCTTCCATCTCCTGGGTTTCTCCGCCTTTCCATCCACTTATGGCAGTGGTGGCTCGAAAGGCTTGGTCAGCTCCAGATACAGTGGAACCAACTCTGAGAAGACCTGGTAAATTCATTATAGCACCCCAGGATAAGCAATTCCTTTCTAAAGGTGTTCCTGTTGATGCCATGGTGGTAGCAGCAGCCACCAAAAAAGTTAGCGGAGACTTCATCTGTCCATCCCCCTAACAAGGGGTCTAGGATGATGGACAAATATGGGAAGCGAATGTTCACTTCAGCGACCTTCTCCATGAGGTCACTGAACTACCTATGTCATTTTACCCAACTTCAAAGGGATCTCCTTAAAGAGCTCGGAGATACCCTCCAAGATCCAACAGCTGAGGGAGCACAAGCCAGAGTAGCTTCCCAGCTAGTGACGCTTAATTCTGTTAACTCCTCCATGAGGCTCATTTTCTATGCAGCTGATGTGGCGAGTAGAGCTGCAGGTACAGGTGTGGCCCTTAGGAGGCATGTGTGGATGTGGCTGTGTAACTTTGAGGAACCCTTTCGAGCGTCCTTCACCAACACTCCCTTTGATGGTTCCTTTCTTTTTGGACCACAGGTGAAAGACACTTTGACTAAGTGTGAGCAAGAAGGCAAGACTCTCTCTCTCTGCTGTGGGAGTCTGTTTTTCCACTCCCTCTAGACCTTACCCCAATGGTCAGAAGAGTGGGAAGGTGTGGTTCCGTAAATCTCAGGGAGCCTTGCCTGACACACGTAGTGATTTTTTCCTCCAGAGGCTGAGGGGGAAACAATAATAGACGCCACCCTCGTGGCAGAGGGGGTCCGCAGAACCAGGGCAACAGAGAATCTTTCTCTGATGAGCCCTTCCAGGATCCCTGAAGGATTGCCCGGCTGCTCACCTCTGGAGGCAGTCGGGGGAAGACTTTCGCTGTACCCAAAAGCCTGGCAAAGTTTAACACAAGACAGATGGGTACGGTAAATTATATCCGGAGGTTACAAAATTCCATTCCATCAACCCCCCTTACAGTCAAGAAGACCCTTCCAGATGTTCCACCCAATCTGAAGGAGAAAGCAGTAATAGAAGTTTCAAAACTGCTAGAAAAAAGAGCCATCCAGGAAGTCCCGGCAGACCAGCACGGATCTGGAACTTACTCAAGGTTCTTTTTAGTGCCAAAAAAGACAGGGGACTGGAGACCGATTCTGGATCTCAGCAGACTAAACAGGTCTGTACAAAGAACAAAGTTTCGGATGGTCACGCTACAGTCCATTCTACCCTTTCTGGGTCAGGACAATTGGATGTGCTCAATAGATCTTCAGGATGCGTACTACCATATCAAGATGGACAGGCACTCCAGGAGATATCTTCGCTTCCGGCTGGGGGCAAGTCATTATCATTTCAGAGCTCTGCCCTTTGGTCTCACCACAGCCCCCAGGGTGTTCACCAAATGTATGGCAGTGGGTCACGGCTTACCTGAGACGTCAAGGATTCCAGGTGTTTCCATATCTAGACGACTGGCTCCTCACTGCTACCACCAGGCATCAACTCCTACAAGTGCGGGACTACACAATCATAATCTGTACCCAGCTAGGCATTACAATAAATTTCCAAAAATCTGCTTTGTTGCCCTGTCAATCTATCACTTACATAGGAGCAGACTTAGACACAAGGAATATGTTTGCAAGGCTACCACTAGAAAGGGTGTCCACAATTCGTCAGCAAGTACAAATTCTAATGCAGAGCAAAAGGATCCAAGTCCGGTACGTTCTTCAAACTGTGGGTTCCATGGCAGCAGCCATTCTTCTAATCCCACTAGCGCGCTTTCATATGAGAATTCTTCAGTGGCTTCTCTTCACGCAGTGATCTTTCTAAGCGCTACCCATGACTCGCATGATCCTGATCACGGATGCATGCAAAAGACATCTTTCTTAGTGGATGGTCTCCCCACTAGTTACTCAGGGCAGACCTTTCGTACAACCCCCAACGGTAGCCACAGGGACGACAGACGCCTCCCTGTTAGGGTGGGGGGGGGGCATTATCTGGGCAGGACAGTCCAAGGCACTTGGCAACCTCACAAGTACCATTTGCACATAAATGTCAGTGAGAGCCGTGCTCCTGGCATTACAATCCCTTCAAGACTGTCTGCCTTCTGGGACCTTTGCTATACAAATGGACAACATGTCAGTGGTGTGGTACATCAACAAGCAGGGCGGAACCAGATCCTACCCCCTGTGTTAAGAAGTACTCAGACTTTGGCAGTGGGCAATTTCCTCCCAATGTTTTCTGATTGCGACGCACATCCCTGGGAGATCCAGTGTCATAGCGGACAGGCTCAGCCGAGCTATCCTCATGACTCATGAGTGGTCTCTGATTCAGGAAGTTGCGGATCTTATTTTCCGCAAATGGGGACAGCCTTGCTGCGATCTCTTTGCCACCCCCTTCAACAGCAAATGCAGCAACTACTTCTCCCTTCTTCCGCTTCAGGGTCACATTCCCAGAGATGCTCTAGTCCACGATTGGCCCCAGGGACGACTTTATGCCTTTCTTCCCTTTCCCCTGATACCCAAACTTATACAGAAAGCAATATCGGGTTGCAAAATGATCCTCATTGTCCCCTACTGGCCTCGACGGATATGGTTCCCGTTCCTGCACCGTTACCTTCTCGATCAGCCCAGGACTCTGGACCCAATTCCAGACCTCCTGGTTCATCAATCAGGCGGGTTGCATCAGTCCCTCCAAACTCTCCAGCTCACAGCTTGGTTGCTCCACTTCCAACCTTAGCCAGGCTTCCTAGCATTTCACCAGCAGTCCGTGAGATTATTGTCTCCTCTCTTAAGTCTACAACAAGGAAAACGTATGTTAGCAAATGTAAACATTTCTCTTGTTGGGCAGAGGCTAGGAATGTGGATCCTTTTTCAGCCCCAGTCCACGTAATTCTGGAATTCCTAGCACAACTGTTTCACTCTGGGTCTGCTTCCGCTACAATCAGGGTACAATTAGTGGCCATTTCTAACTTTCATGTTTGTTTGTCTAATTCTAACATTGTCTGATAAGCTCTGTAAAGCTTTTTTGAGAGGGACATCTCTTCTTAGGCCTCCAGTGAGAGATTCCCCTCCTCCTTGGGACCTTAATTTAGTCCTAACTTCCTTAATTCTGCCCCCCCCCCCCATTGAACCGGCAGCGTCCTGCTCTATCAAGCTTCTATCTCGGAAGACACTCTTTTTGGTAGCTATTACTTCAGCGAGACGCGTCTCCGAACTTCAGGCACTATGCGTTCGTCCTCCCTACTTGGTGTTTCATAAGGACAGGGTTGCTCTGAGGACTAATCCTTCGTTTCTTCCTAAAGTCTGCTCAGAAAATAATTTAAACCACTCTATAGATCTCCCGGTGTTTTTCCCTAATCATACCAACAAGGCAGAGTACAAAATACACCAATTGGACGTTTATAGACAATTGCGTTTTTACGTACACGGAACGAAAGAAGTAAGGAAATCGGACCAGTTATTCCTTTCTTATGCCTTAGGCAAACAAGGTCTCCCAGTTTCCAAGGTAACCTTGTCGAGATGGTTCTCACACTATTACCTTCATTTATCAGTTAAGGAACAAAGAGTTACCTGTTAAACCGAAAGGTCATTCTACTAGGGCTTTGGCCACCTCTGTAGCCTTCCAGTCCAGGTTGCCCATGGATTCTATCTGTGCAGCTGCCACGTGGGCAAACCCTCATACCTTTATTTCTCATTACAAGCTAGATATGGTCTCCAGGAGCAGAGCTGCCTTTGGTTCCACTGTTCTGAAGAGTCTGTTCCACTGAGCCACCCAGGATGTTAAGTGCTAGGGATGCTGTCCCAACCAGCAAGAATGAAGGCGAGATAGACAACTTAACATAAAGAAGTTATGTACCTACCATAACGTTCCATGTGAGTTGTCTTCATCTCGCCTTCCTTCTTGCGTCCCACCCTCCATCCCCCTGTCCTAGTGGACCGAGAGGAGTTCCTGTTTCACTGGCTGTGTGTTCTCTTGTTTTTCCTCTATTGACTTAGAGAATATGGCAGGTATAGTCAACTAATTTTTTTTTGACTGGTTTATTCTCTTATGTCTGGAGTTAGCTATTTCAAACGAGATCTGGGTAGCTATCGCTAGGCATTATGGGATAAGGGGTAGCCTCGAGCCAGTAAACAGCTCTCGAGCTATTGAAGATGGCCGAGTCGGAGCCGAGGATCGGCTCCGAACCCAACCAGCAAGAAGGAAGGCGAGATGAAGACAACTAACATGGAACGTTATGGTAGGTACATAACTTCTTTTTCATATGGAGTCCATGGGTGACAGTTGGTTTCTCTCAAAGAAAAGGTAAGGATAAATCTGAGATTGAGTTGAGGTTTGGAAAGAGAATAAGGTACCAACTGCCTTAGATTTTGTCAAAATTGAAATTGCCCTGAGGGCTGTTTACAAAAGGACATTGGTTATTTAGAAGGCATGATTGCTGTTAACTTTGGCTGAGAGGGAATTTAGGAAGCAACGTGATATTGGTGCAGTTCATTCTGTGGTTTGAGAAAGGAGTTATTGTTCATAGGTAGGTAGTAGGCGATCGGCCCTAAGGCCTATACAAGCCTAGCCATGACAATTCCCTGGCTGTTGCTTCCCACAAATATTTACTTTCCTGGACCCCTGTTTAGCAGGGCTACTGATGTGATCCCCACGGTGAATTTCCTATCGCCCATCCAATCGTCAGAGTTCCTCAAGAAGAGGGCCATTGAGGCACTCTTCCTGACATGTATGGGCAGCTTATTCCAGAGTATGGGGAGTCTCTGGGTCAGGAACCTATCCCTCCAGCATGTTCTATTCATCGTTATGACAAGGTTAAGATCCCTGGAGCATGTGGCTCGCTGGGATTGGGATTTCTTTAAGTGTAGCATGTCCAACAACTCTGGGTTTGACATGGCCTTATATGTTAGGCAGAGATCGCCTCTGAGTAGGCGATATGCAACAGAGTATAGGTGGAGTTTCTTTAGACGGTCAGCATAAGGCATCTGCTTTAGACCTGTGATTCTTTTTGTGAGGTATTTCTGTGGCCTTTCTAGTTGTTGCAGATGTCTTGTGAGGTACATACCAAACTGGTCATTGTATTGTATAATGAGTCCAATGAGGGATGAGTGCAGAGGGACAATGACCTCCTTTTTTCTGGATGAAAAGCCCTTAGTGATGAGGTGTGCCACGTAGAAGGATTTTCTAACTGTTGTGGCTATGTGGTTATCAAAGGTGAGACCACTGTCCATCTGTGTCCCTAGGTCTCATCACACTTTCGGTGTTTAGTGTACTCCCACCTAAGTGGTAGTTCACAGATACGTGGTTTTTTTTCCCCAAAGGGGACAACTATACATTTTTTGGCATTTAGCTTGAGCCCATGGCTCTGCCACCAGGCATCTGTTTCAGTAAGGCCCTTTTGTAGTATATCCACATCATTTGGGGATTTAGTAATGGCTCCCGGCTTGCAGTCATCTGAGAACTTTGTAAGCCAGAGTCCTTAGTGTTGGCCTGTACTTCAGAGAAGTAGATGCCAGACAAGAGTGGTCCCAGGACAGAACCCTGTGGTACACCACTTGTCACTTGTCTGGTTCTGGATTTGGAGTCTGCTACTTTTACAGTGTGTGTTCTGTCAGTAAGCCAGATGTTCTTCATTCCACATTGCTGCAGTCCTAACCATTGGGTAGTCCGCTGTCCAGTCGGCCCGAATACCAAAGTATATGGCTGACGTCGGTCCAGGCGCATTAGACTGACGTCAGGACGTCAGGGTACTAATGCGCATGACCGACGTCATATCCTCAGTCTTTTTTGCCGCGTGGTCCGATGCAGAAGCAGTTTTGCGAGTGCAGGTTGGCGTTCTGAAATTTTCTGAAGTCGGAGTTTCAGACCGAATCAAAGTTGGCTAAGTACCCGTTGAACGTTTTGGTTTTCTTGCCTCAGTATTTAACAGGATGTCAGAAAAAGTGAATAACTGTATTTCTTGTGGGAAACAGATACCTCATAGGGATTACCATACTTTGTGTATACCTTGTTTAGGGCCTGAGCAGCGTTGTTGGATGCCGCTCTTGTGCTAGATTTAACAAACGCACTATTAAGAGAAGGTTAGACTGTGCCAGGTTAGTGTTTGGGGGAGCACTTTAAATGGGAAGGCCAAGATTACTCTGG